>NC_133120.1:74408364-74708364 GCF_033568475.1 Henckelia pumila | reverse complement strand
AGAAGCATCTGTTTCAATAATTTTTTCCCATTGGGGATTAGCCAACATAAGACAAGGAATATTTTTAACCTTTTCCTTTATTTTTCTAACAGCCTCAGTATGTTCTATAGTCCAAGGAGGGGGATTTTTCTTGAGTCTATCATATAAAATAGCAGAATCATTAGTAAGATTTTTAATATAGGAAGATATATAATTAAGACTTCCTAAAAATCTTTGTAACTGAGTTTTATCAGTTATTTCATCAAAAAATTTAGAACCAAATTCTATACTTCTTTGTATAGGAATAATTTTTCCTTTTTCTATCATATGACCAAGGAATCTAATATTGGTCTGAAATAAAGACATTTTTGGTTTTGATATAACAAGACCGTTTTGAATAACTAATTTTCTAAATATTTCTAAGTGTTTAAAATGAGATTCAATGTCTTTAGAAAAGACTAGAATATCATCAATATAAACAATGATAAAATTACTAAAAGGATAAAATATATTATTCATAATTTGTTGAAATTCTGAAGGGGCATTCTTCAGTCCAAATGGCATAACTGTCCATTCGTAATGTCCTATTGGAACATTAAAAGTAGTTTTGTATCTGTCAGATTCTTTTATTTGAATCTGCCAATATCCTGATTTTAAATCAAACTTTGAAAATATTAAAGCATTAAAAAGTCTATTTAATAAATCTTTTTTGTTAGGAATAGGATGCCTAATCCATTTCAAAACTTTATTAAGAGGTTTGTAATTTATTACTAACCTGGAAACTTCTCTTTCCTTTTCTGAATGTTTATTAACATAAAAAGCAGTACAAGACCAAGGAGACTGAAAAAAAGTTATCAACTTCTTATCTAATAAAGATTTTATTTCATTCTTACATAATTCTAAATATTCAGAATTTATTTGACAAGTACGAGTCTTGGTAGGAATGCTTTTTTCATCAAAATTTTCCTCATAAGGAAGAGAAACAATATGTTTCTTTCTATCTCAGAAAGCATTGGGATGATCATTAGAGATTTCTAAAGAAAATTTATTATGAACAAATTGAATTTTTTCCTGTAATTTAGGATTCTTCAATTTTTTTTCAATAGTTAAGGAACTGACTTCCTCTTTTAAAGAATTTATATGAAAAATCTTTCTATCAATTTTATCCTGCAACTCATTTAAAACTCTATTAATAGGTTTTGTAATGAACTGAAAATAAATAAGTTTTTCTTCAAAGGTACCTGTGATACCTTTTTCATCTATGTGAGTTAAATGATAAATTTTATAAATAAAAAGAAGACCAAGTATAAGTTGGCTAGAAATATTTTTAGCAAGTAAGAAGCTAGTAACAATACAATTCTTATCCTTACAAATTGTTGGGATCGGTTCAGAGGGTAGAGGGGGGGGGGGGTGAATACACTCTGAAACTTTTCTTCTTTCTTTTCAAAATGATCAAGTGAAGTTTAGTTCACTTAATCTGTTTTTTCAACTTCTAAAACGGTTTGAACAACTTAAATAGTGCGGAAATAGTTCAGAGGTTTTAGTGATGCAAAGTTTATAACACAATGTATGAGCAATATGTAAGATAAATAGCAGTAAAGACTAAGGCACGATTTATGGAAGTTCGAAGGCTCAATCCTTCTACGTCTCCCCTTCTTCCACTTAGGAAGGAATTCACTAGAAGACTTTGGTTATTACAACGTCTTGCAATACACCCACTTCAGACTTAGGACTTATCCAATGCCTAATCCGAAACTCCTAGATTTACACAGATAAGATTCTCAGTTCTTATTAGACTGGTGGAAGCTTTCAGAGTAGCTTCAAGTCTCTTCAATAATGAGTACAGTCCGGTTGAGCTTCTCAAACTGCAGAGCGGTCGAGAGGCTTGGAAACCCTAGGATGATCCTTGAAGATCAGATATGTAAACTGTAGGCGAGGATTTATTTGAGCAGCAAGTGAATGATCTTGTAAGTGTGCTCAAGTATTGCTTCAGTATATCAGATGAGGACTTTTGATAGTATTCAAGTAATTGAGTTGATTGAGATTTTTCGAGTTGCTTGTCTTCTTATCACTTCTTGAGCAATCTTCCTTTTATATAGGTCAATCATCAACGTCTTTATTTTGAACGTTCTGATGCTGCATTGCATGCACATTTAATGCTTCATAAATGCATTGATGATTCTGCATGAAGATCGTACACTTCTTTAAATGCAGACAACTTCCAGGGTCCAAAACTGGTATAAACGGTCGAATGCTTTATCTGTAGCCATTCTGCGTTTTTGCCATTTTAGTGCAACCTGTTGTCTCGATGCAAGAGTCAACAGATCTTCTGATACGCCGGTTCTGCTTTTGATAAAGATTTTGCAATGAACGTCTTGTCACAAGTACTTGTCTTGAGATATCTTGATAAGCAGATGGCATTCTACCGGTAGATAGATTTATCCTCTGCTGGTTTGAATAACCAGTCGATAGGCTTGTGACTGCAACCGGTCGAGAGACAAAGGCGGTTGACAAGCTTCCGGTAGATAACTTGAAGGGTTTAGATGGTTGCGGTAGGAGTTGTAGTAGAGTCCTGAAATACAAAAGATTGGCAGCACATTTCTATACAATGAGTTGTTGTTTGTTATCACCAAAATGTCGGATTCAACAATTTCCCCCTTTTTGGTGATGACAAAACTTAAGTGCTCCAAGAACAATATGAAAGCATTAAAATGAACTTCATTGAGAGAATGAATTTCATTAATTACAATAAGCATTCTTATTACACCTACTGAAGAAAAACAAAATGAGATACAACTGCGATAAGTAAAGAAGAGACAAGTTGTTCATCTTTTGAACCAACTGGCCCTCCTGACCTATCGCCTTCTCTTCTTCTTCTGTCGGCTTCTTCCTCACGTCTTCTTGCCTCTGCTGCTCTTCGTTGCTCTTCTTCCCCCTTTTTGGCATCACCTTGGTTGAGTCGAAGGATGATCTCAGTGAGTTGAGTGCCAAGGCAGGCTTGCATAGTATCAATTTTTGCATCTAGTTGAGCAAGTAGAGTAGCTTGCATAGTGTCCATCCGATCATTCAACTGCCTATGAAGGCGGTTTTCGGACCTGACAACTTGTTCGGAGACGGTAGAGAGCGTTTTGATTTGAGTGCGATGATGGGCAGTGATCTCTTTGGACAGATGAGCAAGGTCTCGAGACACGGTCTCAAAATGCCGAATCATCGTCTGGCGTGAATTGTCAACCGATAAGGATGATTTTGTGATGTCTTGTGAAAAGGATCGAACTGTTTGCATAAGCTCATTTTATGAAGCCTATTTATCAAAGTGTGATCCAGAGCTGCGGCCATGGCTTCAATTAATGAGTCATCAGTCTAAAGCATTTGGCTCTGTGTGTCATTCCTTGGTGAAACCGGGCCAGACTCAAGATGATGTGGTGCTGGTGATCTGGCTGGTGAGCTAGCTGATGGACCTTCCAATAGTGGTACAGTTGGAGATGTAGGGGTCTCGACTGCAGCCAAGATGGTTGGTGGAGTAGCAGGATCAGCACTCGGTTCATCCATTAGGAGATCTTCCACAAACTTTTCAGTAGATGGAGACGGTTGAAGTGCTGGGTCAGCATCAGTCACTGGTTGTTCCGGAGGTGCAAGTGATACAATAGTGCTTGGTATCTCTGTTGGGGGCAATACTGCTTCACTGCTGCAAGGAGCCTCTGTCACAGAGGTGACAGGAATTTCTTGTGTAATCACTTCGAAAGAAACTTGTGGACGACTGGGAGATGTGTGAGCGGTCGCCACTGGAGATGAGTGAGCAGTCATAGCTGCTTTCGGTTGAATTACTGCTAGGACTGTGGTTGAGGCGGGGTCGATCGATGAAGATGCTCCCACAATCGATCCTAGAGCGGATGACTGAAACAGGTCAGCAGTGATGAGACCGGTCAGAATCCCATCTGAAAGAGTAAGAGCATAGACGTCTTCTTCACCCTGATCTTGGGTAAGAAAAGTCTTCATCATCACCTGTGCTTCCAGTCCATAAGCCTGTAAACAAGCTGCTAAAGCTGTCGTTTTTACGTTGTTAAGAGCTTGGAAGTGCTGAAGTAGTTGAGTGATTTGACGTAGACTATTCTGTAGTCCAGTCAAAATCACAAAGTCATCGGCGGCGGTAGGACTCTTGTATTTGAAGTTCTTGACACGCTCATTAATCAACAGAGATAACAGGCTTCCTCGAAGCTTCAAGTCGATGAGTTGTCTTCTTCCCAGAGACTCCACGATGTCTTCAGTGTCAGCAAAAAGAAGCATCTTTTGCTCAATAACATTCAGAGCTTTCCACTTAGGAAATATTTGAGCAAGCGTCAGGTGAGTACGGGAATGATGCCATCTGTCAAAGCGTTGTAGGTGACGCTTGACAGTGCGGAGAACGTGAGAGATGATCAAGTTGAGCTCTACAGTAGCTGCTGGTTGAGCCTTAGGTGAGTAGATCATCACACCTTTCCCTTTGTCCTTGGGATCAGCGAGAGTGAAATTTGGAGTTGATGAGGCACCTTCCCTGATTATCACACCCTTGGTAGGACGTGGAGCAGTAGTAGCAGCAGTGGTAGTAGTCTCAACCTGTAGTGACCCTTACCCGGATCACCTACTAAACAGAACTTATGCATGCAATTAACTTAATAAAACAGATATCAGAATAAAACTGCGGAAACCAATAACATTATACAATCCCAAGTAAAGGAATCTGTAATTATCCAATAATATACAACCAAATCGAATAGCTGTATAAACCCAAACAACAGTAATAAAACCTAGACGAAGCTCCAGCTGGCCAAACACTGACTAGCCCCTCCTGGATCCATCCTCCTCGTCCAATCGCAAACCTGCCCCATGGAATAGGGTATCCAGAAAATACAGAGTACGAGACGTGAGCATAAAACGCTCAGTGCGAAAGTATGAGTATACATGCATGCAAAGTGAACTCCCTATAGACTCGAGGTCAAGGATCAGATAACAGAGACAGACCGGGCCCTGGTATGTAGCACGCTGTGCCGTCGCTTCAGGAGGTGGCTCCCATACCGAGATAACCGTGGAAACGCCGGACCCAAATCGATGGAAGTCCATCCACTAACAGGATAGGGTACAACCCTACTAACAGACATCTCGAAAGAGATACAGCAAGATGCAAATGAATGCAGCATAATATCATGGCATATAAATCATGCAGTCACATAATACATGCATACTCAGTCAGGATATCTCGAACAGTACTTTCGTACCTCAATACAGTGAAAGCTCTACCAACTCTAGGTCCACGCCTATAGTCTGCTCTACACTGCTAAATGATACTACTATCATTAAAGTACTCTAAAAGCCTTAACTAAGCTATTGCATACTCCTAAATATTTATAGGAAGCAAAAGCTATACCTTCGTCCGTCGTTAGCCCTTTGATGTCGATGCCTCCAGAACTTGGGCACAACTCCGCTACGACTACCGAACGCCTCTCCGACCTCCAGACCAAGCCTAAGAAGACCAGAACAGCTCCAAAAGGACTAGAAAGGAAAGGAGAACTCGGAATTGGCAAATGAAAGTGAAGTCTCGGCCTTCTATTTATAGACAACGATCGGAACTTCCGATCCTTGATCGGAATGTCCGAACCTCGATCGGAACGTCCGATCCTGTCATCGGAGCTTCCAAAGATCCTGATCTGCCACGTGTCAAAATATCACTTGATGACTCCGGATAGGGGTGATCGGAGCTTCCGGTCCTGATCGGAGCTTCCGATCCAACCACACGTCATGCCTGACGTAATATCGATCGGTGCCTCCGATCGCTCATCGGAGCTTCTGATCCTGTTCGAAGCTTCCGATCGTGCCTTCGGAGCTTCCAATCCGTCCGATACCTAATTCAATTAATTAGCATTAATCCTTTAATTACTCAATTAGGGCACGGGCTACTACACAACCGTTGGCAGAATTGGTGTTGGAACGGTAGGAGCAAGTCCAGAAAGGGATTTTAACTTCTTGTGCTGCCTCTTCTTCTCACCTGCAGGCGTGGATGACACGGCTGCTTTGGAGACAGAAGGAGATGACTTGCTGAAGGCTTGAATCAGTGGAACGTTCTCACGTGATTCGTCTTCAGAGTCAGACTCTATGATAAGTTGACGCTTGGCAGATTTCTTGGTATGGGCTGGTTTGGCCGCTACCGGAACTGTTGAAAGCGGTTGAGTGACAGCAACAACACTTGCGGTTGAAGGCAGAGTGTCGACCGCAACCTATTTCTTGTTCAGAAACTTGAAGATTGTAGACTTGTTGAGCCATTTGGTGGGATGCAGAGGCTCAGTCTTGGAGAAGTCTACTCCAAGGACACTCAAGATGTGGCAAATTTGCAGAGCAAATCCCTCGGATTGCCCTTTTCTCCTGATCATTTCACATAAAGTAGTGAACAATATGTCTGACCAGTTGATGTTGATTTTGGAGGCGATACAAGCCATGTATTGGAATTTCTCCATCGTCACCTTGTCATACGATCCAGCCTTGGCAAGAAGATTCTTGGCCATGATGTTGGTCAATAGCCTGAATGGAGCTTTAAGAGATGTCTTCTGAGCCGGCAGTTTGATCGGAGCATCAGTGGTTGAGAATTCCTTCAACCAGTATGAGCAGTTACCATCGGGAAGATCCGCGCATTTTGTCAAACCCCTGGATGGCAGATCGAATGTGCTGGCGAAGAACTTTTGATTGAAGGAGTAGGACTCTATCCGGATCAAGCATTTGACAGTCCCATGCTCGATTTGAGCGGTTGCAAAGAACTCCTTCAAGACAGGCAGATCGCAGATGGCGCTGCTTCCCAAAAACTTCTTCAGTCCAGAGGCTTCAAGCATGGTGAAGACCTCAGTGATTCCTGCATTGTTTGCCTTAATAACGGAATCAAAGTTGATTGCAAGGCAAGTCTTCTGGATCGACATGATAGCTGTAGATAAGAACTCGAGCAGAGAGTAAGCAAAATCTTGATAGTAATACGATAGAACTTTTAATGCAATATGAAAGCTTTAGCAACGGTGAAAGGTTGATATACGAGTGTAAAGAAGTATATATAGGAACCTATGGGCCATAGGGTGACGTCATGAAAAGTATTTTTGAAATTCAAAAAGTTTTGAAGAGTATAATCACCGCGCCCAATTAATGTCATTTGGTTCAAAGCACAAAGCTGCTAGTACGGAGCCTGTCAGAGACTAGTTAAAGGCGGATGATATGCCAACATTTATGGCAATGTAACAGCTAAGCTATTAACGTCATACTAGCAATCATTCCCCCTAAAAACATGCATACTAACTTAGATCTACTAAGCCAAGAATATTTCGAAAATATGAAAACTTAGCGTCCGGTAAAGGCTTGGTGAATATGTCTGCTGCTTGCTGATCGGTAGAGATGTATTCCAGCTTGATTTCCTTCTTTAAGACATGATCTCGAATAAAGTGATTCCTGACATCAATGTGCTTTGTCCTAGAGTGCATCACTGGATTGTGAGTGATGGCTATGGCACTTGTATTGTCACAGTAGATTGGAGCTTCACTCGACCGGATTCCATAATCATTAAGCTGCTGTTGAATCCATAGTATTTGAGCACAACAGCTGCCAGCAGCAAGGTATTCTTCTTCGACGGTCGAGGTAGCAATTGATGTCTGCTTCTTACTTGACCACGAAATTAGTCTATCTCCAAGGAATTGACATGTGCCACTTGTACTTTTGCGATCTATTCTACAACCTGCATAATCTGCATCTGAATAGCCAATAAGATTAAGATTTGAATCTTTGGGATACCAAAGACCCACATTAGTAGTTCCTTTAATATATTTAATTATTCGTTTGGCGGAAATGAAATGAGATTGCTTAGGTGCTGCTTGAAATCTAGCACATAAACAAACTGAATACATGATATCCGGTAGACTGGCAGTCAAATAAAGCAATGAGCCAATAAGGCCTCGATACATTGTTACCTCGATCGGGATTCCCCTTTCATCTTTATCAAGCTTGATTGATGTACTCATGGGGGTAGATACAATTGAGCACTGTTCCATTCCAAACTTCTTTACCAATTCCTTGGCATACTTGGATTGATTGATAAATATTCCAGTTTCAAGTTGCTTCACTTGCAATCCAAGAAAGAAATTTAGTTCGCCCATCATGCTCATTTCAAATTTCTCCTGCATCATCTTAGAGAACTTTGAGCACAACTTAGGGTTAGTTGACCCAAATATAATGTCATCAACATAAATTTGTACTTGTAACACATGATCACCTTTTACAAATTTAAACAAGGTCTTATCGACCGTTTCAATTTGGAAATCATGTTCCAGTAAAAAATTTAGTAATGTATCATACCATGCACGCGGTGCTTGTTTTAATCCATAGAGGGCTTTGTCAAGTTTATAGATATATTGAGGATGAGTAGGATTGACAAAACCTGGTGGTTGTTCAACGTACACCTCTTCTTGAAGTAGGCCATTGAGGAATGCAGACTTGACATCCATTTGATAAACTTTAAAGTCCTTGAAAGCTGCATAGGCAAGAAAGATGCGGATTGCTTCTAGTCTTGCAACTGGCGCGAAGGATTCCTCAAAATCTATGCCTTCTTCTTGTCTGAATCCTTGTGCAACAAGTCGAGCTTTGTTACGCACAACAGTGCCATGTTCATCGAGCTTGTTACGAAACACCCATCTAGTTCCAATCACATTTTGATTTTCCGGTCGAGGAACTAGATGCCAAACATTGTTGCGGGTGAATTGATTCAACTCTTCTTGCATAGCTTCAATCCAGCCGGCATCTGATAGAGCTTCATCTATCTTCTTGGGCTCTACCTGAGATATGAAAGCTTCATACAAGAATTCATTAATCATTTGACCACGTGTTTTTCGAGGAGCAGAAGGGTCACCTATGACCAACCCAGGTGGATGATCTTTGTTCCACCTAAAATAATTCCCTAAAGGGTTGTCATTAATGGTTTGACGAACGTCCTCATTTACTGGATCATCATTGGCAGGAGGATCGTTATCAACCGGTGGATCCTCTTCTGGCCTTGTTTGATCACACATGGTAGAGGGAACTGGATCATCCTTCTTTGGAGGATATGGATCACTGTCACTCTCTTCCTGTAGATTTGTGTTTTCCAGTCTATGACTCAGATCATTTATGCTTCCTTGAGTTTGTTCTGTACAAAGAGTAGATTCATCAAAAACAACATGAATGGTTTCTTCGACCGTTAGTGATCTTTGATTGAACACTCGATAAACTCTGCTAACGGCTGAGTAACCAATAAAAGTTCCTTCATCTGCTTTGGCATCGAAGGCTGTCAAATGATTTTTGCCATTGTTGTGGATAAAGCATTTGCACCCAAAAATTTTGAAGTAAGAAATATCAGGTTTTGTGCCATTCCAGATCTCATATGGAGTTTTGTTAAATCGTTTATTAATCATAGATCTGTTTTGAGTATAACAAGCTGTGTTAACTGCTTCTGCCCAAAGCCTTTGAGAAACATTTGAATCAGCAATCATAGTTCTGGCTGCTTCTTTTAAAGTACGATTCCTTCTTTCAGCCACCCCATTTTGCTGTGGGGATCTAGCAGCTGACAGCTCATGCTTGATTCCCTGATCATCTATATAAGTCATAAGAGTGGTGTTTAAAAACTCAGTCCCTCTATCACTCCTGATTCTATCTATCACAGTAGATTGTTCATTTTGCAAGCATTTAAAAGGCTTAATCAGGTGAGGTGCAGTTTGATCTTTTGAAGAGAGAAAGATGACCCAAGTAAATCGAGAAAAGTCATCTATAACAACAAGAGCATATCTCATTCCCCCTATGCTTCTTACTGGTATAGGACCAAATAGGTCCATGTGAAGTAAATCTAAGCATTTGGAAGAAGACATACACCCTTTATTTTTAAAAGTTGCTCTCACCTGCTTTTCTAGTTGACAAGCAGGACAAACTTTGTCTTTTATAAAATCTCCTTCAGGCAGACCAGAAACCAAATCATGCTTCCTCAATTTAGAAATGGACTTAAAATTTAGATGATTTAACCGCTTATGCCACAACCAATGTTTATCATGATGAGCAGTAAGACAAGTAGGTGAAGAAATATGTGAGCAAGACCAGTTTACCTTGTAGGTGTTTAGGTCTCTTACACCGGTCATAAGAGTCTCACCTTTGTCATTTTTGATGATGCAAGTGTGTTTGTGAAACTCGACCGAATGATCATTGTCACATAGTTGACTAATACTTATCAAATTATAGCACAGTTTTTCAACAAGCAACACATCTTTAATAATGATGTTACCATGGATAATCTTACCCTTACCCACGGTTTTACCTTTGGAGTTGTCTCCAAAGCTGATCTTTGGTCCTTTGCACAGCACCACTTCTGTTAGAAGTTCTGGATTCCCTGTCATGTGCCGTGAGCAACCACTATCTAAGTACCAGGTAGTGTCCTTGATAGAAGTGGTCTTCTCGCCCGTTTGGACTTTTAGTACCTGCAAAAAGTGAAGAACTTTTGGTACCCATATCTAGTAGGGTCCAGGTCGGATTAGCCCTTTCGGGACCCACACCTGAAACACCCTTACAGGTTTGCCCGTGTGTGTGTCCAGAAATCTGTGCGGTCGATAAGAAGTAAATGTGTGTGCTTGTGAGGTTGCTGTGTGCTGCTTGCCTTTTTGATCTTTATCAGTTAGCTTGTACCTCTTTTGAACTGGCCTGCAATTAAAGTACTGGTAAGGCTTCTCCTTTGACCATCTTCTCTTAGAGTAGTTAGACTCATTCCATGGCCTTTTGAAATTAGATTGGTTTCCCTTTCTTCTTTTATTAGGTTTTGGTTTGACCCAAGTTCCTCTTTGATTAGAGATCTGGGGATCCACATATCCCAGCCCTCTATGCTTAGAGCTTCGTTCGTTAGATACTTTCTGATTTTTGTCAATGATGCACTCATCATGTTCATATATCGTGCTGGACCTGACAAATCTTATTTTGTTAAGATTGCCTTTGTCCAGGCTTGACTGAATACAAGATTCCATAGACTGTTCATTTGTTCCAAACCCTAGACCGGTTTTGTCATGTGCCGGTCTTTGGATTTTTTGAATCTTGTCAATGGTTACAGAAGATTTATTCCAAGCCTTAATTATTTCAAGTAGTTTTTTGTTCTCAGTCAAGGTTGCTTGGAACACTCTTTTCAAGGTGTCATTCTCAGTAGCCAGCAGACTTAGCTTGACCTTAAGACCATCAAGCTCTTTTCGCTGCATGCAGCTTGATTCGCTTGACTTATCTTTTAGGTCAGCTCTTTCTGCCTTTACCTCCTCGAATTCCTTGGATAATTCTTTGTATTCATTAGCCATTTCGTGTAAAGCAGTAACTAGATCACTGTGAGTAAATTCAGGTGAACCAAAGTCAAATACCTCCTCAGCTTCTTCTTCGATGTCAGCCATAAGGCATTCCACCTTTTCATCATCGCTGTCATCTAAAGAGCTTCCGGTATCGGGGTTGTCAGAGTCAGACTCAGCCCACTTGCTTTTGCTTTCGTCTGCTACTAGAACCCTTTGGTCTCTACCTTTTTCTAAACATCCTCTTGTCCTCCTTGCCCCTTCTTCTTTCAAAGACTTGCTTCTGATCATTGCTCTTAGGCTTGGTGCAATCTGCAATGAAGTGGCCTGGCTTGCCACAGTTAAAACAAGTAGGACCATCGTCTGTATGGTCCGATTTATGATAATTTTTAAATTTAGAATTGTTTTTACGCATAAATCTACCAAATTTCTTGACAAAGAGTGTCATGGCTTCGTTGCTGATTTGCTCAGCTGATCTCTTTGGAGCTTCCTCGACTGGTGGACGCATCACCGTTGAGGTTAAGGCCTTGGTTGGTTGAGAGTTAGATGGTTCATCTTCTGTCCTCATGTTGAGCTCGAACTCGTAGGCTTTGAGATCTGCAAAGAGATCATGCAGTTCAACCTTGCTTAAGTCTTTTGACTCCCTCATGGCCACTGTCTTGATCTCCCATTCTTTGGGCAAAGCTCTCATAACCTTCACAGCAATTTCACGGTTAGTATAAGTTTTTCCTAAAGCAATAAGGTCACAAATGATACTACTAAACCGTTCATCAAATTCAGCCATGGTAAATTCAGCCATGGTTTCCCCTGGCTTCATTTTGGCATTGTCATATTTTTGAATGGCCATGGTGAGCTTATTTTCCTTGGTCTGGTCATTTCCTTTACACAGCTGAGTGAGCTTCTCCCAAATCTCCTTTGCTGTGGAGCATGACTTGATTTTGCTGAACATGTTCTTGTCCAGTGTTTTGTATAGGATGTCCCGGGCCACATTGTCAAGATTGGCCTTCTTTTTGTCCTCAGTAGTCCACTCAGCTCTTGGTTTCTCAATCATTTGTCCTGCACCATCGGTTAGAGCTGGGTTGACCTTCATGATTTTGATAGGACCGTCTGTTATGACATATAGCATGTCATCGTCCTGTGCTGCAAGATGTGCCTGCATGCGAATTTTCCAGTCATCATAATCTTCTTTAGAAAACATAGGAATTTTGTTGAAAGAAGTCATGATTTTAAAACTTTAGATTAGCAGTTGAGAAAGGAACCCGCTCTGATACCACTTGTTGGGATCGGTTCAGAGGGTAGAGGGGGGGGTGAATACACTCTGAAACTTTTCTTCTTTCTTTTCAAAATGATCAAGTGAAGTTTAGTTCACTTAATCTGTTTTCTCAACTTCTAAAACGGTTTGAACAACTTAAATAGTGCGGAAATAGTTCAGAGGTTTTAGTGATGCAAAGTTTATAACACAATGTATGAGCAATATGTAAGATAAATAGCAGTAAAGACTAAGGCACGATTTATGGAAGTTCGAAGGCTCAATCCTTCTACGTCTCCCCTTTTTCCACTTAGGAAGAAATTCACTAGAAGACTTTGGTTATTACAACGTCTTGCAATAAACCCACTTCAGACTTAGGACTTATCCAATGCCTAATCCGAAACTCCTAGATTTACACAGATAAGATTCTCAGTTCTTATCAGACTGGTGGAAGCTTTCAGAGTAGCTTCAAGTCTCTTCAATAATGAGTACAGTCCGGTTGAGCTTCTCAAACTGCAGAGCGGTCGAGAGGCTTGGAAACCCTAGGATGATCCTTGAAGATCAGATATGTAAACTGTAGGCGAGGGTTTATTTGAGCAGCAAGTGAATGATCTTGTAAGTGTGCTCAAGTATTGCTTCAGTATATCAGATGAGGACTTTTGATAGTATTCAAGTGATTGAGTTGATTGAGATTTTTCGAGTTGCTTGTCTTCTTATCACTTCTTGAGCAATCTTCCCTTTATATAGGTCAATCATCAACGTCTTTATTTTGAACGTTCTGATGCTGCATTGAATGCACATTTAATGCTTCATAAATGCATTGATGATTCTGCATGAAGATCGTACACTTCTTTAAATGCAGACAACTTCCAGGGTCCAAAACTGGTATAAACGGTCGAATGCTTTATCTGTAGCCATTCTGCGTTTTTGCCATTTTAGTGCAACCTGTTGTCTCGATGCAAGAGTCAACAGATCTTCTGATACGTCGGTTCTGCTTTTGATAAAGATTTTGCAATGAACGTCTTGTCACAAGTACTTGTCTTGAGATATCTTGATAAGCAGTTGGCATTCTACCGGTAGATAGATTTATCCTCTGCTGGTTTGAATAACCAGTCGATAGGCTTGTGACTGCAACCGGTCGAGAGACAAAGGCGGTTGACAAGCTTCCGGTAGATAACTTGAAGGGTTTAGACGGTTGCGGTAGGAGTTGTAGTAGAGTCCTGAAATACAAAAGATTGGCAGCACATTCCTATACAATGAGTTGTTGTTTGTTATCACCAAAATGTCGGATTCAACACAAATATAAGCTTTAGGTAATTTATAATTTTTATCAAGGGGTTCTCCACCTGCATGAGATAAAGAATGAGTAGTCTTATGAAAATATTTTGTAGGTATAAGACCTTCTTGTATAACATTTAAGTCAGCACCACTATCAATCATATTAAGTCAGCACCACTATCAATCATAGCAACAAAATTTTTCTTATAAGAGTTATCAATTAAAAGGGTAATATTAGTATACCACTTTTGAGATATAATCATGCTCAAAACAGAAAGATGATTGTCATCAAATAAAGATAATTTTTGAAAATAATTCTCCTCATCATAATTATTTTCAGTATTCTGAAAATTTCTTTGATCATAAACTTTTTCTTTTCCTTTCTCAAAATTTGATTAATTCTTTTATGAAGAACTAAATTCTCATTTTGTAAAATTTTTACTTCTTTCTTAAGATTATTAATCTCATGAACTAAATCCTGAATAGTCACCGGATTTTGGTTCTCATACTTCTGTTTAAGAAGTTTTTTGACTTCTGTCATAGAATAAGTAGGATTAATAAGACTTTCTGTCTTATTATTATCAGATGGATTACTATCCATTTTATCAATGATACTAGAAATTAAACTAGGATCCTTAATCCTCTTAAGAAATTCTAAAATATTATTATTATCGAGAACATTAATATTAATATCCTCAAATTAAGACATAAGTTTATAAAAACTCATCATTATTATCATCTTTCCTAGTGCATACTTGTCTTTGAATACAAGCATTACAATCCTCAGTATCGGAATCTGAGATAATAGAATCATTTTCTAAGGCATTAATATCCTCAGAACTATAAGATTCTTTTTCTGAACTATTTTCAGAATCAGAAGTTAGAAAGATATTAAATAATTTTTCTTTAATACTATTATCTATATCAAGATTTTTAATCTTTTCTTTTGTCCAACACTTATTAGCATAATGACCTTTTTTACCACATTTATGACAAATAACTTTATATTTTTTCTTGGGATATGACCTTTTCTGTCTGTCTACGTAACTCTTTACATTTTTCTTTCTTATCTTTTTGTTTTTCAGATAAGTGACGATGTTTTTTATAAAATCTGTGAGATCTATTAGATCTACTAGTCTCAGGTAAATTATTCTTATCTTTAGGCATATCAATACCAAATTGGTCACAAAATTTACCAAGTTGTCTTTTTTCTAATAAATTTTGTCTTTTTATTTGTTTATCTAGTTTTATTCATTACAAAGAGCTATACCTTCTTGGATACAAGTGCTAATAAGTTTTTCATAAGTATAACTATCATAAGGAATAGACAAATTATCTTTTCTTAGAATTTTTCTAACTCTTTCAGCAAATAAACCTGGAAGACCATCAATAAATTTGGCTTTCCATTGACTAGTATTACAGTCATGTAATTCATAAATTCTAGATAGAAAAGTATCTTTATACCATCTAAAATCAGTAAGAGTTTTGCAACGTAAATTACTAAGCAAAATACGAATATTCTCACTATTATCAGTAAATCGACCTGTAAAATGATCAATCATAGTCATGATTAAAGTATATACTGCATTCTCAGTGGGAATATTATTCTCAATTTTTATAGTTCCTAAAATTTCATCTCTATGAGTTTGAGATAAATAATTATCCCACCAACCTTTAAGTTGGCCAGTAAAGCCTGCTGTAAGCATTTTAGCAATATTTTTATCAGTATTACCATTATTCTTACAAACAGTGCTATACATGAGCATACGGTGAGCAATATTATAAATATGCTTATCTGCAAAACCATCAATATTCCATTCATAAATGTTTTTCCCATTATAATTATTAGAAATAATATATTCTTGTTCTTCATTAAGAACATCTATAGGAGTAGGTCTACTATAATAATATTTATTATGAGTAGGTCTATCAGCCCATTTTAATTTATTTATTTCATTATCTGAGATAGAAGAATTATCATCCATTTTGCCATCTAAAGTGGAAACATTAAAATTTTTAAATTTTTCTTCTATGAATTTTTCTAATTCTGACATGGAAGATTTTATTTTAAAATCTTTGATATCAGGAGGAGGCTGAATAGAAGAAGAAGCTATGGAGACAATGTTGGTCTCTTCCTTCTGTTATATATGAACATCTGGTTTAATCTGATTTATAACAGAAATAATCATTTCAATTCTATTATGTAAAGAAGTAATTTCTTCTCCTAAAATAGTCAAATAAAGATTAGTGTAATTTTGTTTTTCCAAAATTTGGTTAATATGTTTAACAGTAACCTGCAAAGCATCATTCTCAAACAATTTAGAGAAAGAAGCAAAACTTAAAATTTTATTATTCTTTTCAATTTGAAAAGATTGCTGAGGAGGATACAAAGATTTCTGTATAGAACTAGAAGAAAGTTTATAAGTTCTTTCAATAACATTGATATAATCAATCACATAAGTTTTAATAAACCAAGGAACAAAAGAAATTAATTTATTATGCTTTTCGCAGAAAGAATAGAATTCATATCTTATGATATCATATTCTTTTTCAGAAAAACTTTGAAAATACCAATTTCTGAAAAGATTCCATTTTTGAAGATAAAATTCAGAATTAATCTGTTGTCTAGCAAAAGATCCTTTAGAAAAATCAAGTTTGGGCGTACTATCCATAAAAACAACTATATAAAATTCATTTCTGATATTGTATCAGTGTCTCTAATGTTTTGAACATTATGAATACCATGAACAATATTATTCTTGTTGATAATTAATTCATCAACTACATCCTCTTTAGAGGATTGAGATCCATAGTCTTCTCTTATTTGAGAAGTGGATGCTCTGGATGATTGAGGTATATCAATCATATAGTCTACAGGAGAAATATGAGAATACATAGATCTCGTTCTGGAAAGTGATCTAGCAGAGGAAGGCAATAATCTTCTTTATTCATTATGAAACTGTATTTCTACAGATCCTTCATTATTTTGAACAATATTCTGTAAATCACTATTTATAATAGGATTTCTAGGAACAGCTTGTTCAATTTTCCAATTTTCAGGAAATATAATTTCTTCCCATTTGATAGATCTAAGAATAGTGATCTTAGATCTACTAAAATTTGTCTCTATAAGAATTGTTTCATTCAAATCTTTATCTACTCTTTTACACATAGGATTTAAAGTAAATAAAGGTTTAAAATATATTCTATAACAGATACATATAACTTCTGTTCCAAGAATATAATTATAATTAACCATGAGTTTTAACATTTAATGTCAAAGCATCAAGAATATTTATATCAGATAAAGATAAAGAGAGATTTGGATAAACATCAAAATAGACTAGTCCATGAGCCAGACTAGACTGAATTATTCCCATAAGGGATTGTTTCCAATTCAAATTTTTGTCATCACGTAAAGCTGCTAAAAAGCTTTCTGGTAGTCTTTCTAAAGTAAGAGGTTTAAAAGCAATTTGCACTAAACCTATATGTAAAAACTTATGAGTTTTTTGAAAAGGTAAAATATCCTTTTTGTTTAATAAACTAATTACCATCTCATTTCTATAACAACCGATAAGCAAGCAGCTTGTATTCGTATATATAATAAGAAGAATGCGGTGCTTCCTGCTTTCAGGAAAGTGAGGCACTACAGGTATTGGATTCCGCTTGAGCTAATGAACCAGGAGTTGTTCCCAGTGAAAAGGGTAGCGCCCATTTGAGGATCGAGACGGCGTGACAGACTATTGACAACATGTTTAATAGGCATTTGAAGTGGGAATAAAAACCTTGTGGTACGGTACTCCACCTTGCGGATTTTTTTACTTCTTATCGCCTCGTGTACATAGCTAGTACACCCTCAAAGTGCGCCTTTCTAGTATGGTCGAGTCTAGCCAACTGGCCTTTTCGGGCCCCTCCGATCCTCAGTTGAGAAAGGCTTCTTCGGATAGGTCATCTGTACAAACATCAGTCCATACGGATGATGGGAGTTCAAGAGATTACGGATTGAGATTGGCTTTTTTTTTTGCCTTACTTTGACGGTTCGGCGAAAATAATTGGACTCGTATAGGCCTGCTCGACTTCTTATTTCCAAGTGCAGGATAACCCCAAAGGGTTGTGGGTTTTTTTATACCAATTTTAGCTCTCCCTTCACCACCCCCATAGGCGTTACAGTTCCTAATAAATAGAGTGCTTAATGAACAAAAGAAGGGATTGTTCGAAAGCCTTAGCTGTGGATGCTAAAAAAAGAACATTTTTGCATTGAATAGATATTTTTGTTTGATAAAGCACGACCCGGGTTGTCCCGAATAGAAGGTACTAAAATAAAAGAGAATTCGGTGTTCTTATTTTACCGGAGGGGTTTGAATTAGCGCCTCTAGTGGCTGATTCCCACACCAATCCTGGAGAAGAGGAAGGACTCGATGTAAGGTGAGTTGACTGTAGGGCGCTGCTTGATGCAATTGGGTCAACTATGCTACTGAGGAACAACGGACTTAAGGAAGCCGACTCTCGTTCTTTGGACCAACCTATGACAAAAAGGAGTTCGTCACTCTTTTTCACATACACCGACCGGGATAAAAGGTTACGATAGCAAGCCCCTCCCCGGCCGGAGAGCCTCCATGAAAAATAAAGCTCAGAAAGAACTGGTCTTTCAGGTCCTGTTGTCATATCCTTTTCTATCTTAAACATAGCTTTATAATCCTTGAAAATACCAAAATATGAGATTGGAAGCATTTCTTATAGACAATATTGAATGACTAGCGAAAAAACCCACTTTCTTGCGATTACGAGGTTTATTCGAATATGAAATCCAATCTTGGAAATACAGCATCCCGCTTGTTTTAGTACCAAGGGGATAGGGACAGATATAGTCTCGCTAAACAGCTAAAGTCAACACTAGCGGTTCTCACCCTGTCCCCGACATTGTTCTCCAACGATGTCCCCTGGGCGAAAGGTTTCTTGTCCAAAGCAAAAAAATATGGAATTGAGGCTGACTGTAGTCCCTTTTCAAAATGAAAAATATGTTAAGTATAAAGGTGCAATGACTTTCCTCCTTTTTCCTTATATCAAAAACCCAACCAAAATGTAATTATCTCCAAGAACAAAAAAAATGTTCGAAAGTTGCTTGAACGCATTTTTTTTTCATATTTCACAATTTATTTTTCTTTTTTTAGAACAAAATTTCTTTGTACCGAATTTTTTTTTCTTTGTACCGAATTGTGATCGCCAATGGTTCACTATCAACCCCTTCAAAATAAAAAATAAAAGAATGGTTCAGTGTTACTTTTTACTCAAACACTATATACATATATAATATATATATAGCATGAGATTATGCGACACATAGACCTCCCGAAGATCTCGCAGACTACCGAGAAATCATGGTCAAAGCGGTGGTTGGAGATGAACCGCAGCTGAAATTGGCCGAGAACCGCCTCACAGACTGCGGCCTCCCATCACAGGTTGGTGATTTTCGAAATTTTCATTGATTGGCATTGGATTTATTGTTTGTTTACAGATGTTTAATTTTGAATTTTGTTCTTGAGTTTTTGCAGGTAGGGCTTGTCGTTGGGAAGCTGAGTCCAAAGTTGGATAAAGGATTCGTTTATGATTTGGTGCCGACGCCACCAAACGATGCCGGGGATCCGCCGTGTTCGGTCGTCGGCGGCACTGGGGAAAATGAGAGAAATAAAAAGAAGAATTCATCCAAATCTAAATCTCAACCTGAGGCTTCAGCTCTCTCTATTGATATCGACTGGGTCTCGGAGCACGCTCGCCAGGTTGAATACTCACGTTTTGTCTTTTTTGTCCTCTGCTACTTGGTTATCTACTTCTGTCTTTATTTTTTTGCTTTTTTTTTATGGCGTATTTTAATGTTTAGAGACAATTAAATTGGGTATGATGGTATCTTCTGGCCGACGAAGGAAAAAGTAAATAAGAATTCGGAAGTCAATAACTTTTCTGGTTCTCTCATTGCATTCTTGATCAAGTAGAACCCTCCACAAGTTAACCTTGGTCAAGTACGAATTAATGAGAACGAAAAATAGGACAACAATTCTTCTATTGCATAATGTTCATCTCTTGTTTTTCCTTCTATCCACGCTCAACTAGGCTTTATAGTAATTATCTAGGCAGGATAAACTTGTTTATTAGACCTTTTCTTCAACATTTATGATGATTCTGCTTTTAAGTTAGACAGGATTGCTATTGCTAATCATTTCCATAGTAGACCTTAGCTGCTAGTCTTTGTTGAAGGTGTTCATAGATTTTAATGATGTCCTCTTGTGATTTTTCCTTCTAGGTTTCAAGGATGCTATTGGGTGGCATGAAGGTTATTGGTATCTACATTTGGGTCAATGAAATTTCATTCAAGAATTCAATAACAACACTATGCCAGGTTTTGTTGCATTCTTACTCATAATTATATTTACTTCATTTTGAGCTATTCGTGAATTCTTTGGAGGCTCTAGTTCGAGCTGCCACTGCTGAGGTTTATTTTAAATTGGGATCAAGAATTTATCTCTCCCTTCCTCCCTCTCTGTGTATGTGCATGCGGCATGCATCTTGCTTGTTTGATTCTGTGCATCTTTCTGAGATTGTTTACTATGAACAACCATCTGTATCAGATCACATGGCACATTTCTCCTTTGCAAAAACTCATGTGAACTACACCTGCAGTTACGACAGTGTTCTGCATGTGGGCACATTTTTTTGCTCCGATTTTCTATTACTGGCTTTCAATGAGCAGCTCATGAGAAGTGATATTCTTTCTGCATTATGGGTGTTGACAGCCTCTACTATATGAGCTGATATGGGAACTCCGCTGGATAGCGTGAAAGAATGGGCCTTGGTGTTATTAAAAATGCTAACCACATGGAACACAGTAGACACTAGACAGCCTATGTTTATCATTACTTTTATAGCTCTTAGGAAATTGAACACCTTTAATTTATTTTTTGTAACATTTAATGATCTTACATGTTGCTTACAGACTGTTAAAGGGGTTGCAGCAGCCGCATCCTCAATCACAACTGATCAGAATGAGAGGCTACTCATTCATATTAGTTATAGCCCTCTGAGGTGGCCTTTCATACCTCATCTTCCCTTTGAGTTACTGCCATTGTGAGATGTGATAAAGTGGGTAAAGACTAAAGCCTGTGTTTCAGGTGGACTTGTCGAAATTGTTCGCTGGCAGACAATGTTGCTTCTAGCAGTCTACGGCCTTGTGATTTTAAAATGGGCAAGGTCTTAGGTTCCCTTCAAACGTTTAGATGCACGTACACTTTTGATGTAAGGTGTTGCTATCACTCTGATCTATTATTTTACTGATTCATTTTAGGATTGCTAAGCTATTCTGCTTATCATGTCGTAGTGTATAAATGTCGGAAATACTCTTATGGTATTCGATATTGGGCCACTTGTGTGGTTGTGTGCTTATTTGGGAGAGGGACACAGTAGAATTTCCCTCTACTTCTTATTCAGTCATATGTCTTATGCTGCTCTCCTTAATGTATACACAGACATGCATCATGATCTTATATTAATCTCATATTCCCCAATCTCAACGTGTCTGATGTTTGAAGCGTGTTGTTCAATAGTGATAATCTAATGTGAGTGGTTATGTATTGCGTCTGAAATGAAATAATCGATGGGCCATGCCACTGTTACTTCAACTTAAACTCTTTACTTTCTATTTCTGGCACCATTATGACTTTTGTCAGATTTGGCCTTTTTAACAGTGGGAAAGTTGTATTGTCGGAAATTCTGGTTCTGACCGTGTTTTATCTGTAGATTTCAGAATATTCAAATCTTGAATTCTTGATTGAAAAACATGTATTTGAACGGTGATTTTTATCTTATTGTGTATTGTGATTGCAACTTCTAATCGAAGTTACATGTGGCCGTTCAAAGTCCCACAATTTTGCTGTATGTTTGAGCTCTTACAGTCTTCTGTTTCCTTTTAGTACATGGTCGATCAAACCTTTATGTTAGTTTTTACTTGTTTGTGAGTTTTCTGTAATTGTTCCTCTTATCTGTCTAAATTTAGTTATTTGGTCTGGTGAGACATTTTGTCTTTGGGATTAAATCGTTCATAGGTCGATATAATTAATCACAAAAATTTCAAGCTTCAGTAAATCATGTGTGTTAAACTTGTGGATTTTTCCTCACTATTTACCTGATTTTTTGTTGTTAACCCTTTCAAAAAAAATATTGAGGTGAATGTTTGCTCAAGTGATTTATGTGTTTTATAAGCTCTTTTATTGTATGTTGATTTGGATGTATGTTTCTTTCTATTGCTCATATCTGGTTATTTTGAACTCAATGATTCTAGGATGCCCATAGACCACGAGAATGGGTTGGGTGCCAGAAGGTTTGTTGATGTTCTTCGTGATGGAATCATGATCCATGCCAAGGAGCTTGCGGGCGCGAAGGCTTTGATCAACGGAAAAGTGGTAATTCCACTCCCAGTTCTCTTTTTTTGGTTTGGGTATTTTGAATTAGTCAATAAGATGTATGGATGTGAAACAAGAGAAACTATCAAACCCTTGAGTGAGAACATCTGGAAGTTGATAACCCATCTTAAGAATTGGAATGCAAATAAGTTCTCCATGATGAGATGCCTCTTCCCCTTTCTATTCTTTGTGAGGTCATTGCCATTGCAATTGGTACTGTAATAGCTAATTTGACACCTCTATTAGCCAGATGATCCATGAACTGAGACAACTCCACAAAGCACATAGCTTCTATTTGTATCACAATATAGACATGTCGAGGTAAAATGTATTATTGCAGGCTTCGGCATTCATCGACATGACCCAATCTGCATTTCTGTTCACTTCTAATATTGCATGAACATGGTTTGCATATGAAATCGAAACTGAATTATATGAGATAAACATTAGAGGTCAAAAGTTTCTTCGTAACTATTTTGGTCCTTCCAAGTCAAGATAAATAGAAAGGATAGAATTAATTCCAGCAGCTGCTGGTAAGGAAAATAGCTCTGTCCCCCCCACTAATACTTCAGTTCATCTTTCTCCGAGTTACTGAATGAATTTGATTCTGCTGGCATTACTCATATTTTCATTCTGATCTTTCTTCCCTTGGACGTTAGGTGACTGAAGACGAGCTGTGTGCATCTGAGGGTTTTCATGAAGTAGAATTTCTTCTACCTTTGTTGCAAGATAAATACACAGAATGTATGTTTAGTCCTATTTATAAATTGAATGTCCCTCTGAATTATTCATGATATTTGTTTACATTTTTTTTGGGGGAAAAGCAGGTAACGGAAAAGAGGTTCTTGGTGTTCTTCTCTTTGGTGGCACTGTATGTTCTCTTGCATACTTGAATTCAAAGGAACCTATTTCGCAAGCTTTAATTGACATAAAGGTAATTCCATCTTGTCGCACTTTCAGAACAGATCATCTTTAATGCTTTTATGAATGGCAAAAAATTCTGTTAGATAATCTTAATCCACTTGACAAACAGTTTTATCGTGAGAAAAACGACTCTTGTCAGCTACTTCTAAACTTTTTCCATTTGCCCTTCTCATATTTTTATTTCACCACAAATTTTATTCTGCTCAGTTCATTCATGATTCTCCCTGTGATTGCTGATTTGCTGTTTGTTCAACTTATAAACAATGTTAGTGGTAAGGTTCATGAAACTTATAACACATAAAGAAATGTGAATATTCATAATATTAAGTTGATTTCTCAGAGTTGACTATTTAGTTGACTAGTTATGTTTATCTGGATACAATGTTGTGATCTCGGGTCTTCTTGCGATCAGGAAGACATCATAAAGAGTTTGGAGAGTAGACTAGATATTATGTGTGACGAAGCTGATAGAGAGTTGGACCCTGACACCAATGATATTCAGGAGACAGACAACCGTGCATCAACTGATAAATTTGTGCCAAATTTAAACCTTCAAGTGCAAAGGTGCGACATCTTGAAACGTTAAAGCAGTTTACTAATCTGTTCATCTCTGAATCAGTTTTAAACGAGTTCTACATCATCAGCTTAGTTCTGTGCACTCAATTGACTAGTTTCCATTGCTTGTTAAACATCTATACTTCATTCACACCTTATCTGTTGCTGACTATTTTTATCACAAATTAAATGTGGCCATATCTTTGATTGATGGCCTCTGCTGGTTTTGGTGAGTCTGAAAAAATGAGTCTGGCTTTAGATTTTAGTTATTTTGGAAAAGACAAATTGAAAAAGCATCTAATGCTCTGGCACATTGACCCTTTTTCTCGTGTAAGCCTTCTCTATCAGGCAAACCCAAGCCCTAAGGTCAATGTATTTTTTTCCCTTTAAGTTAGGCTTTTAATTTCTAACTCATCCGACCCTTCACATAATTGAATGGAGTTTTGAATTGTCAAGAGTCACATTAAGAAGGTTGTGTCACATTAAAAGTATGCCTTTGATATTCTCAGAAAATGAATTTGTTTTTAGAAAAAGCAAATTGGTGACAATTCATGGTTATAGTACACAGAACATGCTAATTTCCATTATATAATCTTATACTGGCTGGCAGCTTTGGGTTCTCTGAACCAACTTTAACTGTTAGTATCTGTTGTCTGACAGAAAACATTGCAACCTATCATTTCCTCGAAGAGTGCTTGTTCCATGGCTTGAGGGCACTTATATATGTGATTATGTTCAGCGATCTGAAACAGTTGAGGTTTGTTACTATGCCTTTTATGCATAAATAGTTTTTATAACTTGATTTGTTGAAGCTGATGATGCCGAGTATACTTTACTGTATCACACACTTGTGGATGCTCTCAGACATGCTTAAATACAGTACTTGTAGAACATATAAATAATCGTTTGCAAACTCTATTAATATTCTGTAAATATGTATTATATAGGCAAACTCCACTCCCATAATAAGGATGTTAGTGTTTTCAGTGATTGTTAATCACTTGATTACTAACTGTTGGTTTTTATGAATGATGGCTCCATTTCTAAGTGCATCAAATTTTGATGTTTAAAAATGCTACTGTTCCAGCATAATAAATTTAGGCACACACAATGTGTGCAGGATTACTATTATGTATCGAAAAATAAATGGGAAGCTAAAACAGCTTAGTACTTTAGTTTAAATATCTAATTTCTCTTCTATAATTTCAGGCTCTCAAAGATCACTGCATTGAGATAATGTCTATAGAAGTTCCAACAGATGCATCCGAAATATTAGAGCCCGAATCTGAATCTCCGTTTGTGGAGACTTCAAGTACTATATCCTTTTGGAGCATAGCATCTGGTTCACCATCAGCTAAGCCGGATAATTCACTCGCAAAGAATATCAGGGATAAAGCAAATGAGAAATCCGGTGAGTCAGCTGATTACACCATGGTGAAACTGTCTTTGTTGATTCTTATTGTCTCTATTATACTTGGGCTAGCTGTGAATGCTCTCCGGGTCTCTTAGTTTATTATAGAAGGTTGTTTTGGAAGGCGGTAAAATGGGCAGTTGCTAGATTACGGGTGGTCTCTGCCTTTTTGTTTTGGTTGTCAACTAAAACTTTCCAAGGACTTGATGGGTACGTTATAGAGATGGTTCATCTGCCAGTTGAAATGGCATTCAAGGAGTGACTGGAGAAAGCTGTTCAAAGTATATTTTGGTCGTCTATAATGTCTTGAGAAAAAGATACAATCTCTCGTTCCCCTATGCTTTTGGCTATGTTGGCTAATTACCTTTTCGGCAAAGCTGAGTGGATATCTCGTCATTTTATCGGTTGTAGCATTCTTGCTTTTACTTTGGTCATCTTCTAAAATCGCATCACTTGGATCTTCAGATGTATAAAACCCATTTTGGTCCAAAAGGAGAATTCGTGGGTGGTTTCTTTTTTAATTACTTCAATTTCATCATATATTTATTTAAAATGTTGCTTAAATTGTATTAAAATCACGGTGTTTAGTTTGCAAGCAATTGATGATTGTTGAAGGATCACTGAACTTACACTATATGGTTTTACATATGGTAATTATGGCCAACCTTTTGAATTTCGGAAGCTAAGTTACCATTTTTAGATAATTTGTAGAATGGTATGGTAAGCTCTAGTTAAAAAACAATTCAACGGATGGGCATTCAGGACTTCAGGTTCACTAGAAAAAATAAAGAATACATATATTTGTCATTTGAAATACTACACAAAAGAGGATGGAATTAAATAAGTTGAACAAATCAGCCCTGATCACACCCAAGTATTTGAATCATATTGTACAAATTTGAAGACTTACAAAGATTAATATCGATAGAGGGAACAGGCAATGTGATTAATAATGTGCAATTGAATATAATATGGTGAAAATTGGGGCCATGCCACCAAACAAGACAATGAGGATTTCTCCACTTATTCATAGTTGAAGACCGAGGCCAGGCAAAAAGCTCTATAGAAGACACATCAGATGTGTCTTTTACTTCTGAGCTTGCTCTACCTTAGCTCTAATCTTCTGTTCCAACACAGATATCTCAGTCTCGAGGCTGAACATTCGATTAAGAGCATGCATGTTCTCAAGCGTTTCGCTTAAAGTGCGGCTGTCGCTCCCATCGCACCTTAGATGCTGCATGGGACCATGTAGCAGCTTGTTTACGATGCCTCTGCTAAGATCATCAATAGCCTTCTGTGATTTCTTTGGTACTTCGTCGCCCATTTTTGATAAACATTTTTCAACCTCGGCAGCTCTTATTCTTTCAGCATAAGCCCTTAACTTCTTGATAGTTGGAACAGTTTCTAGTGAATCACGCCAGGCTTCAAATTGTTTTGATTCCTCGGTTATGATTTCCTGAGCTTCCATTGCTTTGCGTAGCCGATCCTCTTTATTCGCGGCCACAACCTCCTTAAGATCATCCACATTGTACACTCGTGAACCCTCGTGCTCGTTGACACACGCGCCAACATTTCTTGGAACAGAAATGTCAATAAATAGTCTCGAACCACCCACATTTGGTCCTACCGGCGGAAAGTCGACAACATGCTCTTTAAGGAAAAGAGGAATATCAGATGCAGTGCTGGTAAAAATCACATCAGCTTCAGCTGCACTGTTCATCATTTCAGTGAGGGGTCTGTATACTATTTCAATGTCTTTAATCTCCTCGCGTATGGCAGCAACTCTTTCTTCGCTTCTGTTCACTACCACCATCTTTGTGCAGCCTTTGGCTACCAAGTGCTTGATCACAAGCTTGCCCATCTTTCCTGCTCCAATTACTAACATCCTTGCAGTGGCGTGGGAGGGTTCAGGAAGCTTCATTAAAGCCAATTCCACAGCAGCCGAACTAACGGAAACCGCCCCAGCTGCAATGTTGGTTTCGGTTCTAACCCTCTTTCCCACAGTGATTGCATGCTTAAAGAGACCGCTTATATTCCTTCCAAAGCCCACAACCCCTTGGCCAACTTTAACCACTTGTTTCACTTGTGCTAGGATTTGACCTTCTCCTAAAACCAATGAATCTAGCCCTGATGACACTTCGAAAATGTGTTGGGTTGCATCTTTGTCATAGAGCAAAAAACGGTGCTGGCAGATCTCTGAAACTGGAATTCCACTAGTCTGGCAAAGCATACAACATCTTATGAGCGTGGTAACAATACACAGTTAAAAACACACTCGATAAATGTGTGATGGTGTAAGATAAGAATACAGGAACGAATTATCGACACATTTTCTGCAATGTTTACTCCACTCCAGGATAAGAATTAGATTGGCAAATCTTAGGATAAGTTGACAGAAACCCTCCAGAAACATAGCAAAAATAGTACTTAAATTGTTCATTTGCACGTTCAGTACTATAAATTTGGCACTGAACTCTTTTGGGATACTTAAATTGTTCATTTGCACGTTCAGTACTATATCCCCTAAATTTCAAAGAAAAAGCTAACATGAAAACATGCAGTAAGTGTATTTGTCGTATCGAAAATTCTTCTACACTAAGTTCTATACGTGATCAATAAACTTCAAGGTAAAGATGGATTCTCAAAAGAAAACAAGTTATAAAAATCACCTTAGACATCCATTCAGTCACTTCTTTGATTCCCCGGTGCTTGGAGAGAGCCAAAACATAGATTTCCATTCTGTTACATGTACTAAGAACAGCAGCTTCTTCAATATGATTCAAATTACACAGCTCCCCAATAGCTCTAGGCCACTCTGCTTCAGGGATGGCAAGTTTTTCCCGCATTTCAACAGGCGCCGTGTGGATGCTGAGACCAATGACTATAATGCTGCTCTTTTCTTTCGTATATCCTGGACCAAATCAAGAACATAGTGTCAGAACACCCCAAACAACCAGTTTACATTATACTCGAAATTCAACCATGATCATGATCATCCAATTCGACAGCAAAATCAAATTTCAATGAGAAAAATAAAGTTCATACGGTCAGCGGCGGAAGTCTTGAGCTGCTCCAGAGCGGAGAGGCTCGACGCCAGACCAGAAGACGAAGCCGCATTGGTGGAATCCAGTTGACCCAAGACGTCTGATGCAACCTCGCACCTCAAATTCCCCGAATATCCCCTCCTATTCAGAGAAGCTCGATGCTTTCCAGGATTCCCCGGCTTGCACAGCAAGCCAACAGGAGGCGTGGATGCTGCGGCCACCGAAGCCGTCGCCGTACTACTGATCAACAAATTCTCCAGCTTCGCAGCTAAAAACGCGCTTGAAACCGCCATTACCGCCGGAGATTCCGATCTCCTCGATCCAAATCAGCTCCGGAAATCCAGTAAAAAACCAGAAATCGACCGGAGCAGATGAAATTCTCGGGGCGTGTGGTGTTGATTTTGGAGGGTTGGGGAATGGGATTTCTCTGAGCTGGGATTGGTCAGTTGAAAGCACGTTTTATCCAAAACATTTTGCCCCCTCACCACAAGTATCAAACTTGTCTACGTCACCACACTCTCACGTGGGACCCACCCTTTCCTATTTTTCCCCCAAAAAGAAAATTTGAAAACTCTCACTACCTCATATTCATGATTTATACTTTGGATCTTTTTTTTTTTTTAATTTCTTTTTTTAGATTTTTTTTTCAGTGTGCTACATCAGTCTACGTGTTTTAAAGGGTTTGGTCACATTTTTCTTTGTTATACGAGCTTACTGAGACATATCGATTTGATTTGTCCGTAATAAAAAATTTCTCATAAAAAAATTACATGAATCTATTTATTTTGTTTTAAAATTTGAAATTGTGGTCAATTTTTTATATTTTTCATCATTTTTTTAGAAAAAAAAATATCTTTCTATTTAAACAAAAATCTATTTTTTTGTTAAATTAATCATCTCAAATGAGTTAGGGTATTCAAATTGGGTCAATCATCTTTTGTTTATTTATTGAATGCGATGAGATTTATTTGTCTATTTTTGTACTGCGATTGATTTTTTTTATTGATTTAATTTTTGATCTCAATATACTAAATTCTTGTAATTTTCTTATTCGACAATGAGAATGATTTTTACTTAATTAGATTATAATTATTCCTTATTTATGTTACTTTTTAAATTATAATATATTTTTTGTCAGATTTGTTGTGACAAAAATATATTATTTATGTTTCCTTAGTTTTGAGATTCTTATTCTATTTGTATTATGCATTAATGCATATCTGACTCATGAAATTTGAGTATTCATTGAGTTTTTTTTTTAGTTTTAGTTTTAGTTTTATTTTTTTATATTTTGATTCAATTGTTGTTTATGTCATTATTTTTAGTTACAAAAATTTGAAATTTTGATTTTTAGATGACGAAGTGATTGTATCGATATTTAATTAAAAATATTATAGAGCACTCTCCCCTGAATATTTGCCTAGGGTCTCTAATATTCTGAAGACGGCCCTGCTAATTAGTCGCGGGCTTGATTATGTTGCACACGCGATGTCTCTACACATATTAATCAGACCAGACCGATAATATGACAATTGAAAGTAATTTTCATATATAGTTGATAGAAGGAAAAGATTTTTTTTATGATTAAGTTTGGATGGAAATATGAGATTGAAATAGACTTTAACTTTATATATGACTGATTTGATTTTGTGTCTTGATATCAATAATATATACTATTATAAAACGCAAAAACTCACGTGAAACGGTCTTGTTCATAATTTTGTGAGACATATCTCTTAATGAGATTATCCATGATAAATCATTATTTTTTATGTATAAAATATCATTTTTATTGTAAATATGAACATAATAAATTTGTCATCGATAAAGATCCGTGATGAGACCTATGCAGTGAACAAAAACATTTTATTACCTTAAAGTTGGTAGGTCTCTTGTAAAACGTTCAAACAGATATTTATCTGCGAGATGGGTCAATCTTACCTATATTTACAATAAAAAGTAACATTTTTTTCTTGAGTGATCCAAATACGAGACATGTCTCACAAAATTGACTCATTAAACTGTCTCACATTACTTTTTATGACTAAAGTTTACTGATTATAAATTATTTTCTTTTTTTTTTTGTATGATATGAGAACCCGCAGCCGCTATCTTTCGATGCGTACTGAGCAAACACTCGAACTAATGTTATAGTCTACAAATCACGATAGTCAGGTAAACCGCTTTAGTCAAGCCCTCTGCGACATGTTAGTCCTAAAAATGTTGATAGATAAAATCGAACATCTAACTGCTAACCAGATTATAAGTTATTTTCTTGATGTCTCCGAATTCTCTTTATTTCTGGACTTCTGGTAAGAGTCTTGAATTTAGTATATTGGGTCCTTCGTAATCGTGGGATGCCTCGGTTTGGCCATATCTTGAAGCAATTTTATTCTCTCAAAATAAAATAACAAAACTTATTGATGCATAAAAAAAATAATTTTTACATAAAAATTAATTTTTTTCATAAATTGAGTTGGATAAGAAATTAGTCTCACAAAATTCGACGTAACACAAATTCATAAAAAAATTATTGTGATTTTGTGAAAGCCAAAAAAAAAAAAAAAAAAAGACCTCATGCACACGCCCACCAAATGTTGCATTAATAATTAAAATAAGTTATTAATTATATACGTCTCACAATCAATCACGAAATTGAGGAAGAGGATAGGATCATGAGTAGTGGAGTTAGTGGTGGAGAATGGTTTCGAAGATTTCATGAGGGGTCGATGCCACAACTTTCACGAGAGCAAAAGGATAGGGGAAGATACAAAGAAATATATTATCAAAGGTTTTTTGTACTATGTTTTTATGATATTTTAATCGTATTAAATTATAACAATCGATCATGACATGCTCACGCATATAAATAGTACTATATGTAATTCGAAAAAGGGCAATTTGCTAAAAATTTTCTAAATGCAAACATGTTTTGCTTTGGGGTTCTTAGTCATAAAATATGGTACAAAACAATATAAGATGTGGTACAAAACCATACAAGATGTGATACAAATTAACAAAAAATGTGTTACAAAAAAATGGCTAGAGAGTGCAAAGCAAAACATATTTGGATTGGGGATTTTTGAATAATTTGCACTTCGAAAAATGTTATTTACACTTCAAGAAAATATTAATAGCACTCAACATTGTTTATTTAATTTAACATTAGACAAAATTGTCCTTATAATATCTTTCCTTAAATAATAAGATTTTGATATATATCTTACAAGCTCAAATACAAAACTTTTGTTTCTACTTTCTATATGTCAAGAATAAATTTCGATTGAAAAGAACTTAAATACTGATGATTCGAAAATTTTCACAATATTTTACTATATATAAATAGAAATAACAAAAAAGAATTATTTTGATCCTAAACTTTAATATCATTCTTAGTTTATTCCAAGTTTCTGTACAGATATAGAAGATATCGGTGATTTTTTTTTTGAGAAAAATGTAAAAATAATGGCATATAAAATAACTCTATTATCAAATTTTATTAAAATTTGAGATAGTATAAAAAAATATCTTTAAATTAATATTTAAATAAATATTTTTTTCTGTTTTTTTATTTTATAATATATCATGGATATAGTGAATAACTAGATAATTCTTATAATATATATATATATATATATATATATATTCTTTGAATTATTTTTTATATCATGTAGATAAAATTTAAATATTAAAATTAATTTATGTTTATTTTATTTTTAATTTTGAAAGACGTGGATAACTTATTTCGAAAAATTTAACAAAATAATTCTAAAAAAATATATCAAAATATAATTTGAATACATTACACATGCATAGTTGTTATGTGTATTATATTTTAATATATTAGTAGTTATATTTATTTTATAAGATATATTTTCATAATTTTTTTTAAAAAAATTATATTTTTACGAGAGAATAAAAAAAAATTAAGCATAAATATATAACATAACATCTTTCGAAAGATTGAAAAAAAATATATAAATTGAGATGAAGCTAAAATCTCATACTCCTAGACTCTCAGACAAATGAGGTGGGGGAAAAATAGCAAAAGAAGCAAGCAAATTGGCAACTCGATTCGTCGGCCTACCGCCTACGAATATGACTTAAATAGGTGGTAGCTTCCAGCCTAAAAAAAATCTTGATATCAGCTGATTGGATTTCATCATAGCTGAGATTCTCTTCTAACCTCGTGATTGCTTGCATAACTAGAAGAGAATTCGATACAATATGGTGCACCCTTAGATCGTGGTCGTGTGTGATCGATAGTCCTCTCAAAATCGCAGCTAGCTCGGCACAGACAATTGATTATGGTTTCTAAATTCTCCTTCCAAAGGCGATCACCGGTTGTCCTTCATGATTTCTCACCACACCCCTATCGCAAAACTATTGATGCTATCAGAATAAGCCGCATCTACATCCAGGCGCAGTTGGTTGGGAGGAGGGGTTTTCCATGACCGCGGAGAAGGGCACGATGCTCTGGAATGAGAAGCTGTTAATGTGTGTTGGGCAGCTCGGTACTCAGACAGTATCCCCTCGCACCAATCTGCATTAGGTATGGTCCTACCAATTCCTACGTTATCTACCAGCTTGAGTCTTTCACTCCAGATGGCCCAGGTGTGCACCGCAAAGGACTTGAATTCTGATTTTTCCAATCTGTCTTTCATCCAAAGGAATATATCAATCACCTCCACTTCCTTGGCATGTTTCAGTAGTGACCAGAACAATGTTTGCTTCCAGCAAGGATTAATGGCATGGAAAAAGGACAGAGCATGGCTTGTGGTGCCTCCTCGAAGATGGCACACCAGAAAAACTCCGATTACTAGCCCATGGTGAGACACTAAGTTGGATTCTGTGGGTATAATGTTATGCACCGCTCTCTACCAGAAGATTCTGATCTTCGGGGGTATAGAGAGGGCCCAGAGGAATTGCCACCAGCTTTTGGAATGGACTTTTGAGCTGGATTCTGGAGGTTCATATATAAAAAAGCCGATCTCAACCTTATATTCGTCACACACAGAATATGTGCTGGACAAAGTAATCGCGATAATGTGTGGCACGATGTGTGGGGAGAACAATTGTCTGATCAGCGGCTCATTCCACCTTCCATTATTTATGAGAGTTCTCATTGTTTCATACTGCTCATGTTCTTGGTGACGAGTTACGCGCTCCTTGAAATCCGGGATCCATCGGTCCCCAAAGGTAACTGTCCACCTACCATCTCCGACACGCCAACAAAGTACTTTTTCTAGAAGAGGCGAGGCCTACTCCACAAGATCGATCTCCAGATATAAGACAGATTATTCCCCAAACCGACGGTCATGACATCATTGTGACGATAGTACCGTGCTTTCAGGGATCTTGCCAAAAGGGATTCGGGTTTTGTACTAAGACGCCATAATTTATTTCCTAGGAGAGCCTTGTCGAATGCCTCTAATTGTCTGAAGCCCATACCTTCCATGCACTTGGGCTTGATAAGGGATGCACATGATTTCCAATGATTTCTTTTCTTTCCATCAATTAAGCCCGACCAAAAGTTGGAACATTCACGTTCTATTTCCTCATATATTTCTTTAAGAATGTGAAGTAGGACATTGCATATGTGGGAATTGCCCGAAGAACAAATTTTATCAAGGTTTCATTCCCACTGATAAGTGCAATTTATGCACTTAATTTTTATATGATTTAGGTTGGATTTTGTTAAAAATCGAGTGGTATTATACGTATTTTGTTGTTGTTTATATGGAATACAGGAAGTAGACAAGATATATGAATTTCATGAAAAGAGTTGTTTTGAGGATACAAAGGAGGTTGAAGAAGAATTAAGATATGACATTTTGGAGCACAAAAAGAGGAGCCTAAGCACTGAGAAGAGTCGCCTAAGCGCCGTAAAAAGAACTAGGAGCGAAGCAGTGGCGCCTAGGTGCTTAGATAATGTGTTGGTGCGTGAGGGTAGTGCCTAGGCGCCGATGCATGCGAAGGAGAAGATCTTAGGCACTGGTTTAAGATCTTAAGAGTTGTTCTGCGCGAAAAGAAGGAAAAAATGAGTTTGCGTAGTTTAAAGACCGAACTTTTTGGGCTTTATTCATCGTGCTTCAAGACTTATCAAAGAAAGAATCTAACCTATGAATCAGATGAGACATACACGCACATAACACACGTCACACACGAGATCTTTGAGAGAGAACGACACGTTCAAAGCAAGGAGTTGGAAGAAAGATCGATTGCAAAGACGAATAACACTGAATCTGAGGACAGGGATGCGGATTTGGCTTCGCTATTCTTTCTCTTTTATCTCCAATTTTTGAAGTTTGATGTCTAGATTCATAAACATGCTTTGTTTTTGTTTCTTTTGCATTATGAACTAAGTTTTTATTTCTAGAGGAATGATGCATCTTAGTTGAGACGATGTCTATGACTTTTTTATTTATGTGATCGAATTCCTCAAGTTTACTTATGTTTTCTAGGTTTTAATGCTTTCAATTTACTGGACATAGATTGAATGTTAAATTTATTTGGAATCTAATACTCGAGAGAGATAATTTTGAATAGAATCATAGGAAAACACACTGTTGAATATTTATATAGTTCGAGATGCATATAACGTCATCAGAGCTTAAGTAAGAACATCATTTTCATAATATCATTAATTTTAGATTTTTAATATGGATATTGGAATCAAAACTTAAGTGATACATTCTATTTGTTACTTGAAAAATGGAAATAGAAATATGTAATTGTTCTTGGCTATTAAATAAGTGAAATTCATGAACATAAATTTGATAAAAGTATTCGTCGTTGAAACTAAGTGAAATCAAACATCTAGATATTTTTCTCTTATTGCTATTTGTTTATTTGTATGCATTCTCTTCATCTGTAATTGATTATTATTAAAAGTTGAAAGAAATCTTATTCTTTGATTTTCTAAATAAAATCTTGTCTATTTTAAGACAAACATTAATATAATTTTGAATATATACTCCTCGTGGGAACGATACTTTATTTATCTTAGAGCAACCACAGTAGAAGACATTTGGAGAGGACATTTCTCCAAATGTCCTCTACACACAAATTTCCTCCTTTGTAGGAGGACATTTGTGCTGATGCGTAAATGTCCGTGTTGGGGATCGATTGTGTGTGTAGAGGGGGGGGGGGAGGGGGGGTTGAATACACACTTCAAATATTTTGCTTGAAAAGCTAAGAGTTGAGTGAATCTTAGTCCACTCAACCGTTTTTTCTCAACTTCCTGAGTTGTGTGAGCAACTAGAAAATAAGTGCGGAAAGATCTCACAAACTTAGGTGATATCGACTGGAAGGAAAGTGCAATACTGTAAATTAAATAACACAGAATTTATGGAAGTTCGAAGGCAATATCCTTCTACATCCTCTTCTTACACATATGAAAGAATTTAATAGAAGACTTTGGTAACTACAACGTCTTGTAATTCACCCACTCAAATATCAGGACTTAAACACTGCCCAATATGGAACTCCTAAATTTCACAAAGATAAGATTCTAAATTCTTATCAAACTTCTTTCGACTCTGTGATAATAGTTGAGTTGTTCAAACTCAGATTCTCAAATCCTTTGAATCGGCTTGTGAAACAAAAATTAGAAAAAAAAAAACTTTCTTGCTTACTTCTCATTAACAAATATACACAATATATACATGCTTATCTACGTACAATTTAAGGAAGCAAATAATAAGAAAATCCCTAATTGATCTTAGTCAAATCCTACTCTATCTTTATAATTATATTGTTGATACTTTCTGTAGTGACCCGCACCGTGATCACCTACTAATCAAAAGCTTAAGCCTGCATTTAATTTAATTAAATTAAATGCAGGCTTAAGCTTTTGATTAGTAGGTGATCACGGTGCGGGTCACTACACTTTTCTATTCTAAGGAAAAAAATACAACAGAATATATTTTCAATATTCTCCAACACTCCCCCTCAATCTTAGGAATAGATATTGCGTATTCCAAGATTTCTCAGTAGATCTTCATGACTTGGTTTAGGGAGATTTTTTGTTAGGATATCTGCCTCTTGTGCTTTAGAGTAAATATAACATAAATTGATGTCTCCTTCCTCAATTTCGTTCTTGATGAAGCTTCGATCAATTCTTACATGTTTCATTCGATCATGCTGAATAGGATTTTTTACAATGCTAATGGCAAATTTGTTGTCACTGTGCAACTTTGTAGGATGGTGAATGGGAATTTGCAAGTCCTGCATTATTCTCTCAAGCCATATAACTTCACACGTTCCTTGAGCAATATATCCTGATACTCTGCTTCTGCACTACTCTTTGCCACAACTGACTGTTTTTTACTCCTCCAAGTAACCAAGTTTCCCCATAGCTTGGTGCAATATCCTGAAGTTGATTTGCAATCCTCACTCCCTGCCCAGTCAGCATCAACATAACCTTAAATACTTTTGTTCTCATTTATAAGAAGCATCAGCCCTCTACCAGGTGTCTCTTTAAGATATCTCATGAAATGATTCGCTGCCTCTAGATGTCTCTGGGTCGGTGAATGCATGAATTGACTTGTACTCACAACATATGCAATGTCTGGTCGTGTAAGGGAGAGGTAAATCAACCTACCAACTAGGTGTTGGTATCTCCCTGTGTCCACAAAAGGATCATCATCTTTAATCTTTCTCCTCCAATTTCTTTCCAGTGGAGTTTTCACTGGTTTGCATCCCAACTTCCCAGTTTCTTTCAGTAGTTCAAGGTTGTATTTTCTCTGAAAAATGAAAATACATTCCTTACTTCTAGCCACTTCCATCCCAAGGAAATATTTCAAGGGTCATGAATCCTTTACTTGGAATTCTTCCTTCAGTTGATTCTTGTGCATCTGGATTTCAGTAATATCATCTCCTGTGATGATGATGTCATCCACATGCACAATTAGAATGACTTTTTTTTTCATCTTCTCCCCTTTTTATGAACATAGTTTGTTCTGACTTTCCTTGAATATATCCAAATCGGATAAGATTCGAACTGAATTTAGTAAACCATGCACGTGGGGACTGTTTCAGACCATACAGTGACTTTCTAATCTTGCAGATTTTACCCTGTTCTTGTTCTAACTCAAACACCGGTTGAATCTTCATATACATTTTTTCATCAAGATTTTCATTTAAAAAGGCATTCTTTACATCAAGTTAATGTAATTCCCAATCTATATTTGCTACCAGAAATAGGAGAACACGAATAGAATTGAGCTTTGCCACTCGAGCAAACGTTTCTTCATAATCAATTCCATATGTCTGTGTGAAGCCTTGTGCCACTAACCGAGCCTTGTACCTTTTAACTTCTCCATCTTCCTTGTATTACAGTAAAGACCCATCTACTCCCAAAAACTTTCTTATCCTTTGGTAAGTCAAACACTTCCCAAGTTCTGTTTTCATGTAATGCCCTAATCTCTTCCTGCACGGTAGCATTCCACTTTGGGTCTTTTAGAGCTTCATGAATATCTTTTGGCACTTTTACATCATCAATCTTTGCTGTAAAAGCTTTAAAAGAGGGAGATAATTTGATGCAAGTTAGAAAATTTTAGATAGGATGTTTAGTGCATGATCTTACCCCTTTCCGCATTGCAATGGGCACCTCCAAGATGATTGATTGTGCTTAAGAGCTTTAGACCTGTGAGAATAGGTTTGAAGAGGTTTCATGGAATTCTGTTTTTCCCATTGAACTTGATGTGAAACTGGAATTGGTGTACTCTTGTGTTCATGCATTGGTTCAGTAGGTGCAGAAGATATATGTAAAGGAGAGACATCTTGTGAGATAGGCAATGACACGGTGGGATCCCAATGACTGCTTTCATCAAAATTATCTCCCCGAAAACTGTACTTGGAATAGAATAACTTATTTTCAAAAAAAATGACATCACAAGAGACAAACCAACACTTAAGGAAGGTATAATAGCATTTGTATCCTTTTTGGGTCGGAGAATACCCAACGAAGACACATTTAAATGCTTTGGGATCGAGTTTACTTCGATGTGGATGTGTATTATGGATATATGCAGTGCAACCAAATACCTTTGGGGACAATGAACTGAAAAGATTAATTGTTGGAAATTAATCAACAAGAAGATTCAAAGGAGTTTTGAATTTATGTGTCTTTGAAGGTAGACGATTACTTAAATAGGTGGACGTAAGAATGGCCTCCCCCCAATAAGAATTAGGAATAGAACTATTGAACATAAGTGATCGAGCTACTTCCAACAAATGACGGTTTTTCGTTCAGCAACCCCGTTTTGCTTAGGTATGTCAACATACGAACTTTGTGGTGTATCCCATTATTCCCCCATATATTGACAAAAATCACGAGAGAAATATTCCCAACCATTATCTGTTCGAAGAACCTGGATAGTGGATTGAAAAACATTTTGGACAAATTTGTGAAATTGTTTAAACCAGTGAAACGCCTCCGATTTATCTTTCATCAAATAGACCCAGAAAACCCGAGTATGGTCATCAATGAAATTAATAAAGCAGTGAGTTCGATTTAGATTAGATATGTGAGACGGACCCCAAATATCACTATGAATCAAGTGAAATGGTTTTGCGGGTTTATATGTATGGGGCAGATAAGTAATTCTGGATTGTTTTGCAAGAACACAATGCTCACACTGAAACAAAACTTTCTTTTTATTGATGAAAAGATGAGGATACCAAATTTGCATATAAAATAAACTAGGATGTCCCAAACGTTGATGCCATATCAAAATATCAGAATTGAAAACAACAGACAATGACCTTCTATTGTTTGACTCAATACTACTTGAATTCTCAACTCTCGAAAGGTAGTAAAGGACATCTTTCTTCTCAGCACTGCCAATCATCTTTCCCAAAGAACCGTCCTGACATTCACAATGAGAGGAAAAAAAGGTCAATACAAAATCCATATCATGTGTCAACTTACTAACAGAAAACAGATTGTATGTCAAACTAGGCACAAAAAGAACAGATTTCAATATCATATTGGGTAAGTAAACGGTCCCTTGGCCCACGGCTGGTGAGATTTTTCCATCTGCTACCCACACATTTATTCTGTCGTGACAGTTGGTATAATCATCAAAAACTTTTATGGACCCTGTCATATGATCTGAAGCCCCGGTATCTACAATCCAACAATTAGGTTGATGTGACGTGGACCGAAAAGTTTGGCTGATTGTACCTGTTTGTGCCATACAATCAGTACTTGTTGAAAGTTTGGTCTGATGGAGGAATTTTTGTAACATGTCTTCAAGTCCAGCATTGGTACTGGTCTGTGATTCAGCCAAGTGAGCAGATTTTTGGTTCCTGTGTACTTTTCGTGGCTTCCAATCAGCAGGTTTGCCATGAAAATCCCAACAAGTTTCACGTGTATGATATGGTTTATTACAATAATCACACACAAGTTTGTCAAAAGGTGAAGTGTTTCGACCATTGTTATGTTTGTTTGTCACAAGGGCAGAACCTCGAGTTTCCAAAGGTTGTGAGTCTTGCTGTGAGGAAGTGAGCATCACATGTTTCCTGCTTTCTTCTCGCCTCACTTCAGCAAATGATTCACGCATACTTGGGAAGCGCTTCATACCCTGTAACCTCCCACGTACTTCATATAAATCTGGATTCAGACCATGCAAGAAATCAAATATGTGTTCTTTTTCAAGAATTTTTTTTGTACTTCTCTGCATCAGTCGGACATGCCCATCCACTTTCATAAAAAATATCAATTTCTTGCCACCATTCCACGAAGAAATTGTAATATTCAGTAACAATGAGACCACCTTGTTTGGTGTTATGGATTTTGGAGCGAATCTCAAAACATTAATTGAGATGTATTTTCGATATCATAATAAATTTCTTGGACTGCATCCCAGATCTCCATAGCAGTTTAGTAAAAAAAAATATGTTTGACCGATGCTTGGTTCCATAGAGTTGATGAGCCACGCCATGACAATCGAATTTTCAGCCTCCCAAGTGCTATAACTTGTTGTTTTTCCAGGAGCCTTGATGTCTCAGTTAAGTAGCTAATTTTTCCTCTTCCCTTGATGACAAGCATCACTAACTGAAACCATTCTCGAAAATTTACACCATTGAGTTTATGCTGAGTAATTTGTAGTGACTGGTTGTCGAACGAGAGAGTTGGAGAGGATTTGGATACGGGTGCTGGAATTTCCAGAGTTGAGTCATCTTTGGAGGTCATTTTGCAACAGTGAAACAAGACACAAGTGAACAAAGACAAGGCGGCAGTATCGTCGTCTCTGATACCATGAAACAAAAATTAGAAAGAAAACTTTCTTGCTTACTTATCATTAACAAATATACACAATATATACATGCTTGTCTTCGTACAATTTAAGGAAGAAAATAATAATAAAATCCCTAATTGATCTTTGTCAAATCCTACTCTATATTTATAATTATATTGTTGATACTTTCCTATTCTATCTAAGGAAAAAATACAACAGAATATATTTTCAATATTTTCCATCAGCTTGTATTCTTTAATCAATGACTGGATTTGAGTAACCCTGGAAAGATCCTTGGAAGATCAGATATGTTGTCTGCTAAGCGAGGGTTGTAGAGAGAAAGTAATATATGGACGATTAAAGTTCTTAAGAAAATAGCTCAGATCAGATGCTTTGATAATGCTTCGTTGGTTTTCTTCGAGCTTTCTCTCTTATTTATAGTTCAAGATTCCAACGTCTTTATTTCTTCAATCAATGTTGGTGTCCTTTGTCTGGATCAAATGACTTATGATGTCTCAATCATCTTAAATGTGTTGGTACTATATCTGTTTTTCTCTCACATGAAAGTAGTATCTGCAATAAATGCGATTTATTGCCCTTTCCATATTTGATGTGTAATAGCTGCAGTTTAGGCTCTAAGATAGGATGTCTCGGTGACCTATTAGAGTAATTTCCATAATTCTTTGTTGTATGTTCATAAATGCTTTAGACGGCTCCATTAAATTATCATGACTTCTGCATTAAAGATGTCTTATCAGATAGCCGTTGAGTAGACTGACAATTGGTTGATAAGCCTTCAAGTAGTTGATATTTATCAAGATCAGTGAACATATCACATAAGTGGTAAACATCTTATGCGAACGGTAGATTCAATGTTCTTAATTAACGAATCACCTCTTTTTAATGACGTTTTGAAAGAAAACGCACCAGAGGTTAATTTTATTGTGAACCGTACACAATATATAAAATGATACGGCCTAGAAGATGGACTATACCGGGAATGGTCCACTTTCGTGAAGAGTTTTTCTTGTCCTCGAGATTCGAAATTAAATTTAAGAAAATACGGGAAGCTGCAAGAAAGGATGTCGAGCAAACATTTGGGGTTCTTCAAGATCGTTGGGCAATTATAAGAGGTTTAAGGTGATCTTGGTTCACGGATAAATGCAAATAAATCATGTATACATGCATTATTTTGCACAACATGATTGTTGAAGACGAGGGTCATGCAATATCGATTTGGGATCACGAGGAAAGAGATACATTATAGCAAATCGGGGTTCAACCCCGGAATTTGGTGAATACCTTCGAAGAAATTCGAAGTTACGCGATAGTCGGGTGCATCATCAGCTTCGTCATGACTTGGTTGGACACATTTGGGAAAAGTGTTGTTGTGATTAGTGAAGAAGTAATTTAATTTATAATTTGTCAAGCATTCGTATATTTGTATTACCATTTGTTGTTGAATAAAATTTTTAATATTAAATTAATTATAAAAGATAATTTTCAAACATTTATGTTACTATATATGTGGTACCATTTATTTTAAAAAAAATTTAAATATTTTATTAAATTAAATTTAGCCTTTTAAATTAATTGTACTTGCCTTTACGATGTAGCCGTTATAAAATAATGTTGGTAATTATTTTATTTAAATAAAAAATAAATTGATAGTAATAAAATAACAGTAGGGTCCACAAATATTTGGTTTGTATGATATTTGATTGTGGAATTTAAGATATTTAAAATGTGGAATATTGGATAGATGTTGTGGCATGATGGGCCCATAAATATTTCGGAGAAATATTTGTATTATTGTGGGTGTTCTTATATTAAAACTTGACATTGTACACTTTCGAGCGAAAATCACGCAACAAGTTTTTGGTGTCGTTGCTTGGAGAATTTTATTTGAATTTTATCAATATTGTTACCAATTAGTCTAGATTTTAATTTAGAGTTGTTTTAAATTTTTTTAGTCACTGAGTCGTTGTTTTTCTTTGTTTTGCAGTTTATGCGAATAACCCATAGCTTTGATTCTCTGTTTTTTTTTATCTTGAGATCGAGAGAACTGCACGAGCTTTGAGGAGAAAATAAGAAAAGAACTTAAGCTGATGGCTGAGAACAACGACGATGAACAAACGTCATTCTTGGTGCCAATCCATGTCCACTATTCCGGCATAGCTCGAGGGACTATCAAGGCTAATAATTTTGAGTTGAAGCCTGCACTGATCAACATGGTACATCAGAACCAATTTAATGGAGGCTCCACTGCAGATCCTCATTTGCACCTAAGGGCTGAGGACATTCCTGGAGATAACGGATATGGTAAAAATTAATGGTGCTTTTGAATATATCATTAGACTACGTTTGTTTCCATTTTCTCTCATGAATCAGACAAGATGTTGGCTTCAATCGCTACCGCTGGGGAGGATAACTACTTGGGAAGACATGGCAGTAAAGTTTTTGGCAAAACATTTCCTCATGCTAAGTACACCCAATTGAATATTGAGATTAGCACATTCAGACAACAACATTCGGAACAGCTGTATGAGGCGTGAGAGATGATTTATGTTATTTCAATTTCTTGTTAGGAAAACGCAATTTTACAATATAAAAATTGATTATACGTGCATATTTTCGTCTTTTATATTTTAGCAGGTTTGTGCGATATATATATATATATATATATATATATATATTTATTCGTGAGAGGGTAATACAATTCGTTCTTCAATTGAGGCTACTTCACTTCACTGCGTTGAGGCACACACCTTACATGAAATACTAGGAGCATCACCACCTTGAGAGCTTATTCACGGATTTTTACCGGGAGCCTTCATCTACTTCATTCAAGTCTATGAGGTTTCCACCCACATTGGCTCGGTCAGACCATAGATCTGATACCACTTGTCGAAACAACGGAATACGGATATCTCCACAAAGGTATGAATTATGATATTGTCCACTTTGGATATAAACCCTCATGGCTTTGCTTCTGAAATCATCCAAAAGGCCTCATATCAATGAAGATATCATTCAGTATATTATCTCATGATCTTTTCTTGATTTTTTAATGTGGGACTTTGATTGAATATCCAACACATTCTTATAAGAGTTTTTATGTTGAAATATTATAAATGCAAAACGAAGTCATCAATCATTTAAATGCAACACTTATTTTTTTTTAACTGTATCGGTTCATTATTCTTTTGTTTTAATTATCGATTATGAGTCGTAGTGATATTAGTCGTAGTGATATTAACCATGCTGGAACATAATCGTATAAGTTTATATATTTAATTAAATGTGCTTATAAATTACTATCACATACTATAGTTTTGATAAAACAGTAAATATAATGATCATTCTTATATATTTGATTTTCTTTCTTCCAAATCCCAACCCCCAAACAAAACCTAAGCTCGTGAATACATGAAATTATACATGTTCAAGCGTTTATAAATTACGACTTGTTGCTATAAATATACCTTAGACGATATCACGAGTCAATGTTGTGAGACGGATCTCTAAATTAGATCATTCATAAGAAAATATTATTTTTTTATATCAAACATATTAATTTTTTATTTTAAACACTCATCTCATAAGATACATATCCTTTGTATAAGATTTTTACTTTGTCATGCTTATTTTTCTTTTTAATTTGCGAATTTTTAAAATTTGTCCTCATGGCCGACGGCCCAAGCCCAACTCATTTCTTGCACGAATGACTCACATGATTTTTTTTTTTTAATGACTCTCACAAGTCACAAGATGGGTGCAATTTTGGGTCACGATTCGAGTCAAATGCTGGCCTACCTAATATTTAGCTAATGTTTTATTTTAAATTTAATATTCCACCCATTCAGATTTTGCAAATAGCCCACTAGAATTTTGAATGAAAAATAAAGGGAAAATTGTTGTTCTGGTATGGTAATGAGTATATCTCCTTTCTATGCGATTTAGATAATCCATGTAAGCAAATTCCGGTTAAGTAGGTAATTTATAAGATTATGTAGGGATACCGGATATATATATCCTATTTGAGAATTTAATTATTTTAGCCCTTCTCAAAAGGCTATTTTTAAAAATAGCCTTCTTGGTTAAACATTTCATAATATAGCCTTGCTTTAATAATAGGGGTGGTTCGCTACGGTATACCGCATACCGTACCGAATACCATATACCGTATCGAAAATTTCGATATACCGACATGTCGGTATACCGAAATTTCGGTATGACATAAATTCATACCGATACTGTATCAAATATTAAAATTTGGTACGGTATCGATATGATACCGTGTATACCAATTTTTTATACTATTTTTTTAAAAAAAATATATTGGTATACACGGTATCATATCGATACCGTGTATACCGATTTTTTCCGATATACCGAAATACCGAAAATTCAAAAATCTTATACCGTTATCGATACCGAAAATTTCGGCACGGTATAAGGTATACCGAAATTTTTGATATTTTCGGTACGATAAAGGCGGCATGATGGCATTTCGGTATTTTTTGCCAACCCTATGTAATAATCATAAAATACCCTTCTGAAATAGATTAGGATATTTAAATTCCTTAGCTATATGTTGTGCTTATTTGTTAACGTTTTTTTCAAGAATTAAGATACGTCTTTTCATAGTTATAAAAAAATGTAAGTTTGAGATATGAAGTCCATAAATATTTTTAATTAGTTGATTTTCTTAAAATTTCATTTTATTTTTGAAGTCTAATATGTTTAATTCAATTATGGTACAAAATCATAATTTTTTTCCTCCATATTTCAAATTATTCATACCAATATTTCAATTTTAACTTTAGATTAACAATTCACCAATTAATTTAGAAGTTTAAAAAATAAATTTGATTATTATTAATTTGTTATGAATGATGTTATTTTTTTATTTACTTTTTTATTGTTAGTACTCTTATCTTCATCAATATTTTTATTTTTTATTACATATTATTGTTATTATTATTTCGTTTCTATTTAAAAATAAAAAAATGACAGTTTTAACTCTGCACTATCTATCTCATATTGCAATTTGCAAATAAGAATTGTTCTTAATTAATTAATTAATTAATTAATTTTTAGAAAATGCTAATTTATCTCTTATTTGACTACTAATTTTGTTTGAAAATTCATTACTATATTTTTTTGTTGTTTCTTTATATATAAACTTTCTCATTTTAATTATGAATTTGTACTTTTGAAATTTAATAAATATGTTTTTGGCGTTTATGTATAAATGATTCAAAAGAAGGCTAATAAAAAAAATAAAGGTTATTTTTGGAACTAAAGGCTATTTTTAAAAATTAACTTACTTAAAAGCCAAAATTGATTGTGGTAGTTCAAGGAAGGCTATTTTGGAAAATCCCTCTATTTGTTTATGAAACGGATTGACTCGGTTCATATTGGAGTGAAAAATATTATCTTTGACATAAAAAATTAATAATTTTTTTCAAGATCGGGTTGGGTATGATTCACAAAATTGATTAGTGTGACGATCTCATAGAAGTTTTTGTGATTTTAGTTTTAATTTGCTATCTTTAATTTTTTTTTTATAGTTTTAGTTTTTTTTTCCAATGTGATACTGTCATACTGATACGATGCAAATGTCGCTTGATGCATTACTGTCATGGTGCTGAAGTGTGTGGTGTCGCATTAGTACTCCCATAAAAAATAACTAAAATTTTAAGTGAAAGATGTGTGACATAACCTGAAATTTAATAATATAAAAGAGCAAAGTCAAAAAAAATATATGGGATCAGAATTGCAATTTTCTCAAAATAAATATAGAACAATTTAATAAATATATATTTATCTAATATTTAAAAAAATAAGCAACCGATATGGAAATAAAAAGAGGTGTCCTTTGGGGCTGGGAAAGGAAAATTATTCACAATTAATTGGTGGTTTGTTAATAGAATACACAAATGTGATGCAAAGGGGGTAAAATTGTTGATATAGACCGATGCATCATGCATGTGACTCTTTCCACCGTCACGGGCAGTCTCGACTCCGAAACCATCTTTATTTTTATGTCGTTTAAATTACTAGTATAACATACATATTAATATTGAACAGGTTTCTTGTGACCCACGTCTCACAAGTTTTAGACGTGAGACGTGTCAATCTTATTTATAGAAACGTGTCAATCTTACTTATATTTAAAAAATAAAGGTAACATTTGTGGTATAAAAAAATATTTTTTTATGTCCAAATAGAAAAGATGTCTCACAAAATTGAACTGTGGGATTTATCACATAAGTTTTTATGATGAATATTATGTATCATATATATTTTGTTATTAAAAATTTTTTTAATGGTTTTTCATTTCATTGTAGTTAAGTTTAAAAATAAATTGTATGTGTTGAATCTAAAATAAGTGAAGGAAAATTTTCGAATTATAAACAAAAATTCACCAAAAATTAGTTATATTAGGGATTCTTACTTTATTAATAACTAGTAAATGATGCATACACATTGCGTGTGTATATATAATAATTATCAGAACATGATTTCATACGGGATGTTCCTCAAAATATTTTTATATTTCATACTGAAATGAATTGTACGATAAAATATGATTAAAAATAATGAATTAAAGGCAATGAAACATGGGAGAAGTTAGCCAACATGTGAAAGAAATGTGAAAAAGAAGTAATGAGGAAAATTATATTTATGTGGGGGAAAGTTAGCCAACATGTGAAAGAAATGTGAAGAGATGGGTAAAATGAGAAAGAAATGTTGGTGTTCTCAAACAAACAGTTTTTCTAACTCTCTCAACAATTATAATATTCTAGCGATTTGTTGCACGCAATGCGTGCTAAATAATTTATTTTTATAATAAAATTATATTTCAATTTAAATTTTCAATTAAAGTAATTGTATTATATATTAAATAAAAAAATTGAGATGAAAAAAAAAATAAATAGTTAAATTAAAAAAATTAAATCATATTGGTGGGGGAAAAAATGAAACAGTGGAGGGAACATTTTTTTTTTAATTTTTAATTTATTGACATATCATACCAAGAGACCATAAGGCCTTCGTACTTAATATATATATATATATATATATATATATATATATATATATATATATATATATATGCACAATATGGAATTTTATATATAGTATAATATTATATAGTATAATTATATGGGAAACTTTCCCCAAATGTCAGTTTTGGAGTTTTATTTTACAACATTTTATTTTCTCGTGAAATTATTATATTATAATTCTTGAAAAAAAATATATCATTATGTTATATGAAAGTATGAATATACATAAATAAAAATATGGTTTTTTTATCCTTATTCTATATTCTATCGAATTCGTATTTTGTAGCTGCCGCGCAGCTTCTTATTTATGTAGGAGCTATAAATGTTTTAATTATTTTTTTATGTGATGTTCATGAATGACTAGAATATTACAAAGATTTTTATTTTTGAACCGTTGTGAACGACGACGAAGTATGCTAAAATTTATTTTATAAGTTATGATATACCATGAATGGGTCCATCACATGTTTAAGCCCAATTGGAGTCCATAGCCAAGAAACAAGGCTATTGTCCAATCTAAGTGGTAAGATTGACTCATGGCGGCAGGTGGTCGAAGCGAGGCATGTTGGAGTTGGAGTTGGAGTTGGAGTTGGAGTTGGAGTTGAGGATGAGCCTAAGAGTGGAGGAGTAGAGGGAGGTGGGAAGGTGATGAGGTGAGGTGTGGATGAGTTTAGGAGTTGAGAATGACGATGGCGGATGAGAGTAGCTAGGGTAGAACATACCTGAGTTGGATGAGCTCTTAGCCTAAGGTAATTTGTCTCAAGGGCAAAACCTCTTAGCTTTAGCCTCGCCTCAAGGGCGAGTCCCGCATAAACAAGCGCGTGAGTCTCACTCACGTGGTCCCCTACCTTCTCCTCTATAAATACCAGGTTTGATCACTTAGTTTGCAACCTTTTACTTTCATTTTGAGGGGGCACTCAAGCTCTCATCTTCACTTATCTATTTTTTGACTCTGACTTGAGCGTCGGAGGGGCTACGTCGGGACACCCTCCAGGCCCCCTCTCACACTCTTTGCTTGGTTTCAGGTACATTCCGGACTTGAATCTTTGGGCTTAGGTTGGATTCAGACATTGGATTGGACACTCCAATTTTAGTGAGTATCAGGTCAGAGATCGAAAGTTCCAAACTGGATCGAAAGTTCCGATCTATGCATGTTTTCTCCGTGTAAGCATTATTTTGACATCTCAAAGGATAGATGAGTTCGGAAGATCCGAATTGTACAATGTCCGAAATGACACCTGCCTAAGCCAAATCGACATCTCACAAGTCACAAGCCTACAAGGCACCCTTGGTTCAGTTCCTTCCGAACTGTTCACCCCCGAGGCCTTTCAGATCATTTTCGAACGTTCCAAAACTGATTTTTCGACCTCTTTTGCCTAATTCTTTAAACATGTTTTACCAATTTAAATATGTAAAACATAACTCGGATCATTACAATACAAACGTATTAAGTTGAGTCAATACAAGTACAAAAACTAGTGTATATTGTTGGATCATTACAATACAAACGTATTAAATTGAGTCAATACAAGTACAAAAACTAGTGTATATTTTTGTTGTTGTTGTTGTTATTATTATTATTATTATTATTATTAAAGAATGTGCTTATCAAACAAAGAAAGACATCATTTTTTTTCTAAAATTGTCCTTACATGATATATTCATATATTACACTTTTATTTTTTCCTTTGTTTTTTTTATTTCTATATTTTAAATTATAATTCGGTCTCTCGATAAATTTTATAAATATGATATTACTCATATTTGAATATAAATCAAATTAATTAAAAAAAATTATACAAACATGCAACACGTGTATCGATACTAGTATATATAAAAAAATCTGATCATTAAAGAAAAGAGGACACCGTTTTTCGTTTTGTTTTTTGCCATGATTACTTTTTGCCAAAATTATCCTCATATGATATAGATATTATTAAACTTTTGTTCTTTTTTTTTATCTCGACATTTCAAATTAACTGTTTAGGTCCTTGATAATTTTACAGCAATGATATTACTATTATTTGAAAATAAATAAAATTATTTTTAAAAAATATTGTACAAACAGACAACGTGTGGATTCACACACTAGTTATTATTACTTCTTTTTTTTTTATCATGAAAGCAAACTTCAATAATGAGCCAAAATGTCACAAAGTAAAACATGGAATAAAATCGGGAATAGTTGGTTCACTTGTGTATTATTTGCATTTTTTATAGCAAATTTTATTCAATAGTTTTTATTTCATCAACAATGATAGTGGAATTTTAATCGATTTTTTTTTATGAATTATTATATAATAATATAGTTTTTTTAAAGATAAAAACAAATCAAATGTCATTCTCACTTTGCAATATGTTGGATATACTTATTTCTTATTATTGATCGATATTATCCTTACTTGAACAATATTATTAATTTGTTTCTTATTGTTTACATATTATCAATTATCTGTAACTATTATTTCATAGTATTTCAAACATGCGATGCATAAATTTTATCTCGTATATAATATAATTAAAAATTAAGGTACAAAACTTGTTTTGTGGAAGCCTACGATGGAAAGTGAAACATTTGGGGATCTGGAATATTTTGTGAAAGTCTATGGTGGGAAGAGAAGCATTTGGGGATTTAGAAGAGTTTGCAAGTTTGGACCATCCGAACTATAGTATATATATTTTGAGTGTTTCTAACCATGTACTCGAGGGTGGGATGATAGTGAGACGTTACGGGGCTTGTAGCGGAGTTGTGTTGGATTTGTGGCCGCTAACGACGAACGCATATATAGTCTGATATCATTTGTAGTTAGTGAGAGTATCTATTAGCTTAGTTAAAACTTTTAGATAAATAATAGTGATATGATTTTTTCAATTGGCTTGTAGTGATAGACTTTCGGTATATGAGTATTTTCGATTGGGTTGTATTAATGAGTTATCTTGGGTTATCAGTTTAATTTCCATTTTATTCTGACGGGTTGGTATTTAATTATGTTTCTAGTGTCATCTCTGATTATGTTTTTCTGTTTAATTTAATTGTATGCCTAAGTTTATTATTAGTAGATGATTCTGTATGAGTCCCTACAACAAATAAAATGCAACATATAAGCATTCATACTCAGCTGAATATCTCAGTCAGTACTTTTCTCTAGCAGACAGATCGAGTAGGGTCTATAGTCCAAGCCTACAGGTCAAGTGAATACCGTATCACCGTAACTTGTCTAAAAGTCTTAATCAAGATAGTACCTACTTCTAATAGCTACTAAGAGTCCAAGGCTATACATGCGTCTGTCGTAATTAGTCATTTGAAGTCGAAGGTCCTAAAACTCAAGCATAGTTTTGCTACGACCTCAAAAGCACTTATCTATTGCACGACCCTTGATTATATGGCTAAAAACGCTTCACATATAGACCGAAAATGAGAGGAATTAACTTTATTTCTACATTGGAAATGAAATCCGCGTATCCTATTTATAAGCGGAGTTCGATGGTCCGATATCCATTTCGGATCGTCCGACCTGTACATGCATGGACGTGTCACTAGCATCTTGACACTTCATTGTAAACCTACGTTTGGATGGTCCGATCCCTAGTTCGGATCAATTACATTCACTACATGTAACGCCCCAAATTTATCTTAATTAAGTTTATTTGAGATAATCGGAGATCATAGAATTCAAGAGCCGATTTGATTTTGATCAGGGTCTATTTTACAATTTTCAAAAATTTCAGGGACTAAAGTGCAAATAGGGGTTTTGTTATATTATCTACCACTTGTTTGACTTGGTCTTCATATCCTTCTCTTCTCCTTCTTCTCCCTTAACCGTGCACCTCCATTGAAGAAGAGAAACAAGATCTTCAAGCTTTCCTTCTTTGGTTTTCGGTCGATCCGTCCGGTAGAATTTTAATCCGAAGGCAGATTAGCGATCACGGCAGCGAGAGCTTCGTTCTATCATAAGTATTTCTCCGATCAGTTAAATTTCTATTTTTGGATGTTGTTAGAATCGACTAAGCTTCGGTCATGATGTTCTTGAACTAGTTCTTATTGTTTATTCTCAGTCGGTTTTGAAAGAGAGCGTCGTTCGGATTTGTTATGATTTTTGGAAGCATAATTCGAAAAATTGGATTTTGAGATGTGTTGGATTTGATTTGTTATTGATGTTTTAGCATTGGTTTGAGTTGTTTGCGATGTTATACTGTTGTCTGTGTTTCCGGTTTGATCAGGATATAGTCGTTATGCCGCCAGTTTGAGTTTTGGGATTTTGAACCGATTGAATTTTTTAACTTTGGCTATTAGGTTTGTTTATTGTTTTTGATCTTCTTTTATCTCCGTATAGATTCGTTTGAAATCTGTTGAGCCCAGAGTTAGCAGAAGTCAATCGTCGAAGAGTTAGACGAAGAGCGGTAAAGAGTTTACCTTGAGCGTTTGTTGTTGTTTTAGGTTGTATAGATTTTGATATAACCTCTTATTGTAACTTATCCAGATTTGAGTTATTCAAATCGAAAGGTACAAGCAGACATCGTTTTAGCGGGATAGCATACTCAAGACAGTTGGTTCTTGAGTTCCTCTTAAATCACATACTTGCATCAATACTTGTTCTAGAATGAGGAACTTGTATTTTGTGATTGAACTCTTGTTATTATGTGAATTATGTTTTAATGCAATTGGTATTTCTATTGCATTTATATTGAGCCTAAATCTTTGATTTCAGCGGGCAGAACGACCTTTTTTGTTTAGACATTTTATGGGCTATATTGCGAGTGGCCTGGGTTGTAGAAGTTCACCTAGTGTCAGCATACTCATTATAGTCGCACCAAATTCTAGGGGATAGAGATACGTGACACCACCTCAATCAGGAGATCGGTGAGTTGTTACGTGATCTCATCCTCGGGATCCCAAAGTATAGCAGCAATTTTTTGATTATCAGATTTGATATCCCTGTTTTAAAGACATGCATTTCATTCGTATTAACATTGAATATGTTGTCCATATATCATGTTATTGATATATGACTTGTTATTGCATGTTATGTTGCTTTTACTGGTAATATCATTCTTACCGGAGTTATCCGGTTGTTGCTTTGTTTTGTATGTGTACTTGGCAACATATGGGGCAGGATCGAGTCAGAGGAGGCTTGGTTAGCAACGAGATCAAGGAATAGAAGTGAGACTCAGTTTAAAAGTCGAATCAGCATGTCAATCTAGTTTATATTTTGAAGCATGTTTAGAACTCGAACTTTTTTATGTTTGTAGTATCTGATATTCGAATATTGAGGATTGAATGTTGTCGTTGCATGTATTATATTCTTCGTTTTGTATTGAATGGGATATATTAAGTTGAGTTTGGTGAATTCATTTTTGAGTTTTTGTTCAGAGCTGCCATCGCTCGATCGGTAGAGTTTGACCGATCGAGCGAGGGAGCTGTAGCCTATGTTCTGTTTTTGTCAAAGCTTGCCCACTCGATCGGTTGAGTTTTACCGATCGAGCGGGGCAGGTCATGAGACGGGAAGCAGAGTTGGAAACCATGCTCGCTCGATCGGTTGAGTTTTACCGATCGAGCAAGGCCCTGTTCTTCAAAAAAGAAAAAAAAATTATTTGCTTTTTAATCTTGGATCTTGTATATTTAGTTTTTGTTTAACCCGAGATTAGATTATTAGAACTGAGGTCTCACACTACACTTTTGGCACCTCAAAATGGCTGTCCTGATACACTTCAAAAGATCCGATCTTGAGTTCGGATCGTTCGATGACTTTGATCTAGTTCGGTGCTTCTGAACTTACTTCGGTGGATCCGAACTTTATATATATATGTATAAAAATTGAGAAAGTATGTCAAACATATAATTATTATATTTTCTCACTTAAATAGGTGGGGGAGAATATACAAATGGGTACCTTGATACGGATTCCGGAAATTTCTAAATATGATGGTTTACAGAAGGTCAATGACATATAGAACCTTCTACATTCTTCAAGCCCTACACTTGTATATGATTATCTATAGTTCACTAATACATACGGAAATTTTGTAGAATAATGTAGATAGAAGTAACTAAACTTGTGTAGATAGTGGAACCTTCTGGACCAGTTGATCTCTACCATTAGGTCAAATAGATCTTAATCCTTTATTGTCGGATGTCAATATTATAAATAAGATGGAGTTCTCATTTGTAAACCACCAATGTTGTATGGAATGCACTACTTTCTCACACTAAAAGTCTCCCGATAATTCTTGTGTTCTTAGTTAAACAATTTCACACAATTGCACTACAAAATGCTGCTTTGCTAGCACTCACAAGGACGAAAGGCCGCACAACTTAAGATGGATAAGTTCGTGACAACGTGTACTAACTACTACAAGGACGTAGCCAGAATTTTCAAACATGAGAGCTAAAAATTTAAATGTTCTTTTAATTTATTTCTATAATTTCATATATTTATATAAAAATTGAAAATTTAGAGGTTTAAATTATATATATATATATATATATATAATAAGTTCCCATTATTTATTTTGAATGAAATAATAAATTACACTTTTTTGACATTTAATTCACCTAAACAGAAATTTTTTATAACATATCATTTTAGTTCACTAATATTGATAATAAATAAATTAGCTCATTAAGATTTAACCAAAAATTAACACATCATTATATGAAAACATTGATATATGGTCTCATGTATATAATAATAACACTAAGTACAAATCAAATAACATAACGAAAGAAATATTTGAGAAAATTTAATTTTTGAAAATTTTAAATTTAATATTTAAGGTTTAACCTAACAAAATTCGAATTTATAATAGAATTTGTTTTCATTTCTAAAACATCATATTAGTTTGACTCAAGTTGAAATTAAGTGTTAATTTTAAATATATATATTTTATAAAATATAATTAATTACATTTTAAATTTATACAAGTTTATTTTTTCTGAGAGTAAATTTATACCCATTTATAAAATATAACCATATTTTTTTTTATAAAAAAAACTTTGTGTCTTGGCTGCTCTTGACTCTTGAGCCCAGCCAAGCCCCAAATATAGTTATGCCCCTTCTACTAACTTTTAGTTTGAATTTTCTATTTTCACAACGTTGTTCTAGTATTAATTCTCAAATTGGAAACAACTCTCATTGAATGAATAAATTTGATATCCAAAGTTCGTATTATCATATTTTTCAATTGACAAATGGTAAAAGACCGCATCAAGATTATGGTAAAAAAATTAGATAATAGAGAGCACTGTTGTCTTCTCGGTCTCTATCAACACAAAGGAAATCAACCAATTGTGGTAAGAGAATGCGCCGACTTAGGAGGGGCTGAACTCGTCATTTGTCAAGCTTCTAATGACAACACACCGTATACTCAGTTGTTGTAGTTCGGAAGGTCCGAACTCAACCCCTACTTCCGAACCACGTCGGATAGATTCAAACTACTTAAGTCTCCGTACTTCTCGGACCATTTTCGTACATCCTACTCCCTGGAGTTGATTTTCCACATGGTTTTAACATAATAAGATTTCTTAAATCATGTTTAACTATTTTAAACATATTTAGTCCTTTTAATCACGTAAAACAGAATTTGAAGTTACTATATTTGTTATCCACGTTTTACTGTTTTATCCATATGCTGCATATGCATATATCAACATGTATCTCCTTCGAGATAGCTATTATAGTAGGATCACTCTGTCATACACTTTCGATATACGATTGGACATCGAGAGCTACCACAATGGCGGAGACTGAGGCTAGGATGACTAGGATACCTGATATCCACGATCGAGATGAGAGTGAGAGATACCCAGCGGATATGACCAGATGATGGCGTCTGGTTTGTGCATGATTGATCTGGTTGACTCTGTATTCCCAGTCACATCATTTTGCATGCACATATAGGTCTGTATACTCATACTTTTTTTTACCGATCGTTCATCGCTCACGTCATTGGTATCGTATTGGACACCCCATTCGACGGGGCATGTCTCAAGTTGAATGAGACAGGAGGCAGAGACGAACCAAAAGAAGGGGATGAGCCCAGTCCAGCTCCTCCAGTTAGGGGTGAGTATTATTTCGGTTAAACCGAATTAACCGACCGAACCGAATGAATTCGGAAATTCGGTTCGGTTAATTCGAAAATTCAGTTTTAGTGTTAAGAAATTTCAGTTAAATCGGTTAATTCGGTTTGGTTTTCAGTTTTCGCCTTCGATTAAATCGGTTAATTCGGTTAAACGAATTATAAATACTTAAATTTTGAATTTTTTTATTAGGTTTTATATATAATTTATAATATTTTTAATGGATTTATATTTAATATTGTACTTAATTTTTGTCATTATAATTTTTTAAGCTTAATGTGTTTTATTATGATAAAAATATCATATTTCAATCATTAATTTTATAAAAATTTTATTTTTTATTTTATTTTGTAAAAATTACGGTTAATTCGGTGACCGACCGAATTAACCGATTTAATTATGTTCGGTTAAATTGATTTTAGCATAAATTCGATTCGGTTCGGTTCGGTTAGTCTAAAAATAATTCGGTTAATTTAGTTTCGGTTAATTCGGTTGGGTTTTTGACCGAATTAACCGAATGCTCACCCCTACCTCCAATGATAGGATTATTATATTACTTATTTTATAAGTTTTAATATGTCAAATCCACTACCCAGCCCAATTTCAAATTTGAAATTCTGAAAACTCTTTTATCCGCACCGGTACTCAAATGGTCAAGCCTTGGAAAAAATACCATTTTTTACTTTTTTTTTTTTTATCATATCTATATGAATATTTATTGATCAGTTATTAAACTATTGAAAATTCATTTATTATTTGCTTTTTAGGGGATACTGCGTAACGCATTTTACCTTAATTAATATCGTTTAGTAATCTTATTGAAACAGTTTTTTTTATTTAAAGAAGTCATTTATTATTATTTTTTGTCTATTTTTGTTTAAAGGATAGAATAATTTTTTTAACTGATTTTTATCGAACATAATACAAATGAAATTATGTTAATCTAAATGCTATTACTTATTAGTAATTGAAATAAATTGTGAAAATGTTAATTTGGTTAATATTTCAGAATTTTAGTTTTGATAATATCTTTAGTAGTTGTGATTAATTTATTTTATTTATGAAATTTATACATGTTGTTAGTTATAATGCGAAAAAATCAAAGATTACTCTTCATCATTGTTTTGTTATAACAAATAAAATTAGGTCAAACTAGTGCAGCTATTTTTTCCCGAAATAATGATGAATCATATTATTTTCCTAAATTTTCGATTCTTGAAGTTGACGAAGAACTTATGATTAGCCCCCCGATGTCAAATCCTAGTTATGTCTCTAATAGGAGGTTCGAAGCAGGATTAGGAACGGTGCCAGTGACCGTTGGTGAAACTTATTCATGTTTTGTTTATGTTGTTACCTGTGAGGGTTTCATATACTGATTTTCTATTGAATTGTATAACATATATTGATTTTTTGTTATGCATGCTTGATATATTCTGTCGATATGATGTTACATTTTCTCAATTTACTTTCTGATTAAGTTTTTTTAAGTTACTTGCATATTGGCATGCTTAAGTTTGTTATTAGGTGATCCTAATCTGACTAGTACTACAATATAAAAATTAAATCTTATTTCACTATATTATAATAATGTTTGAGATGGGAAAAAACGACAAAAAAAATTATATTTCATGATCAGGATTATTTGATTAGAAAGACCATCTTGATGTTTATCCAAATCCAAATATATTTAAAAGACCATATACCAGCGTTTTTCAAAAAATATAACCGAGATATATCAATCCAAATACATTTATATTTGGAAGCTTTATTTTAGAAACTAAATAAAATATTTCACACAGATCTTGAACTCTGTATTCATACTATCTATAGTATATTATAAAACATGCATTTTTAGACAAGTGTTGATATCTTTGGTATAACATATTTTATCTACTAGTAAATTTTTTTAAAATATATAAAACAATATTTTTAAACGATAATATAATTATTAAAATAGATTAAACAAAATAAACAAATATTATTAATTTTTAGATACCACGCTTAATAAACAAAAATATACAAAATAAACGATAATTATTTCAATAGTATAAAGTATAAACACGTCACGTGCATTATTTAAAGTAGGGCTGATATACCGAACCCAAAATACCGAATTTTCGGGATAGCGTACCGAAATTTTTTCGATATACAGACATTTTTTCGGTATACAAAATTTTTTTCGATATCTATACGGTATCAATATGAATTTTTACTATATCAAAATTTCGAAATTTCAGTATAGGTATCGATATGAATTTTTTTCATACCGATATTCTTAATATAGTATACCGAAAACCCATCCCTAATTTAAAATGCCACGCTTTAAGTCATCGCAATATTAGTATTGGATACAACAACTTGAATAAAATATGCTAAAATCTTTTACATATATACCAAGTTACACGGATCATATATCCTATTTGAATACAATATTTTAAGCAATATAATTTAATATATTTTCGAGCACATTGCCCCATTTTATTGCCTATTTTAGGCGTTGACCACGCTGATATATCTTTCGGGGATACATAACGTTATTTATATATTAATATTTAGTATGTATAGTTTTGTCCAAAAAAAAAATTAGTATGTATAGTATAGTCAAAGAATCATATGTACATCCCATTATTTTTATAAAGTAAAACGTTTATTGCTATGCATATACTTCGTAATTATATAGTATTTAGATAAACTAGTATGATATGACATATATAGTAATTTAATTTTTATATTTAACATATATATGTATATAAATATTATAATATATATTACGTAAATTAAAATCAAATAGTATTCCAAGTGTGTCGATTCGGTAGCCGCCACGTTGTTATAGATATAATGTCCTATAAGGTTATGAGTCGGCGGTGCTTATTTAAATCATATAAACAAACAACCTTAAGATATTAAAAATCAAATACATTTGGGGTCAAATTCGAAAATAATATATTTATGGTTTTTTAAGGTTTCAGATTGGATTGGCTCATATTATGACGTGTCTCACATTCATCGATCTTAGAATTGTATTTTCTCATAGAATATTTCGATATTTATTAAAATTCATATCAAAATAAAATAATGTATATCATATCTTGTACCATTATTCAATCACTATATCAACAAATATAGAATAAATTGTATTTGGTTGAAAGAATTTGATCATGGGAAGAAATTTGAAGGAAATTTTGATATGAACGTTTCAAATTACTCTCACCATTGCAGTTAACTAAATCAATGGATGATATCCTTGAAATTCGACGAATATATATAAATTAATTCACTAATAAAATAGATTTAAAATCAATAACATATCCCATCTAAATGCATGGCCCAGAGATTATTCCTGCTTTAAACATTCATGCAGGTTGCAAGAAACTTGGATCTAGGATCAAGCGAAAAATACTCCAAAAACTATTGAAAATTGATTGAATAATTTAACGCTGATTTGGAAATATAAAAGTTTGAGAGTATGCAAAATATTGTCAAAGTAAATGCAAAAACCAGTAAAAATATTGTTACGGTGTTTCTCGGATATGGTGTAATCTTTTCGTTTCCTCTTTTATCATATTCACTAGCATAAACTTGAATAAATTATGTTTGGATTGATAAATTTGAGATGAGAGATTTTTAATTTTATTGTTTGAATTGGATGAGTAAAGTCGAAATGAGTTTGCAAACATATTTCATATCAATTTATGGAAAATTTATATATATAATTTCAATAATAATCATGAAATATTTGAAATAAACCCCAGATAAGTATAATTTAAAAATAATTTTCCAAATATAATTATCTTACTCCAAATAAAATATATCAATTCCCAAACGCAATTCGACAATTAAGCTTCGTATCAACTTTCACAGATTTTCGGAGGTCTACGGCTCTTTTTTGCATGCTTCAATCCAAATGTCTTGATTAATAACGTTGTTTATGTACAATCAATCACCTTAATAATATAATTATATTTGAAATCCTTTGGTTATTTATAAACATGGATATGTTATTTATCAACTATATTTGAAATTATTAAAATTAATTTTTTATAATAAAACTATGAAACGTACAAACAAAATTTGCGGATCAGACAATAAGCACTGTCTATCTTAAAAAGGAATTAAGTCTAATTTTTCACTTTTAAAACACACCACAAGATCTATTCATTTAAAAAACTCTTACAACGATTATAAAATATATAATAATATTATTTCGTATTGTTTAATACATGTGATTTTCTTTTTTCTTTTTTTTTTTTATATAAAAAACATGTGATATTTTAGTAAAACAGATTTTGTATATAAATATTCAATATAGAGACGCCAAATGTTACCATGCATCTAACATTAACGTTTAAGTTTTTTTACATAAAAACTCTTATGTGATTAACTTACGGTTTTATTTTGTAATATTGATCTTTTATTTGATTTGACTTATGAAAAATATTATTTTTATGTCAAAAATATTATTTTTCATCTCAGATATGAATCGATTGACCCAAGTTACAGATATAGATTCGTGATATCGAATCACAAGAGACCTACTCTCTTGTATACCTTCCTAAATAAAAATAATAATACAATGTAAATTTTTTTTATGACGATAAAATCTATAATAGTTATCTTTGGCTACACTCCCGAGCTAACACAGAGCCAGCCTGATTAGAGATGCGGCCAGGAGGATAAAATTTTTTTTAAAAAAAGAAAAAAACAGTTTTCTTAAAAATTATTGTGTTTGGTTAAAAGCTGTTTTTTTAAAAAAATGTGTTTTTTAAAAGCTAGAATATTTCTGGGTTTGAACTTTCATTTCTACCTGCATTTAAAAAAAATAGATAAACTTTTAAATATTTATCCAAACACCAAAATAACTTTTGTTGTTTTTTTTTTTAATAAAAACACTTAAAAAAACTTATTTAAGTATTTTTAAATTACAACTTTTATATCTAAACAGGCTCATAATGACCTGCTAACCACACTAACCAATACATTTTTTGGTTTTAGCTTTTAGGATAAAATAAAATATAATATTAGCATTAACCATAGTTAGCTTAATTAACCATGGTTAAGAGATTTGACGAATGCTTTGGTATAAATAAACAAGCCTCCGAATCCTCCTTATTCCACCATTTACCCCCGTGTCACCCGAAACGTTCAAAATCGATCATCCATCGTAAATTTACATTTGCATGGTCGGAAATTTCCACCACCTTTGAAGTTTTCGATTCCAGTAAGTCTCCGGCGGCCATTTTCTGTCGCAGAGTTCATGATTCTTAGCTGTGAAAATCAAAATCTGTGTAATCAAATCGGAGTTTTTTTTTTCTTTTTTTCTTAAATTCCATTTTTTGTATGAACAGGTTGTTGAAATGGCGAGCATGAATGGGAGGAACGGATTGCCGAAGATTCAGACTGATAAGAAGAGCGGGGAAGAAACGAAGGAAGATCAGGAGATCTGCCACGACGACACCGCCCAGCCGGTGAAGGCTCAGACGATCCAGGAATTGCACTTGCTTCAGAAGAAGAAATCCGCCCCCACCACTCCTCTCACGGGGGCTCTGAGTGCCTTCGCCGCCGGGATTCCCGAAGAAGAGCGCAACATACAGCAGCTGCAATCAATTAGGTAATCTTTGAGTCAATTGATCGAGCACTCGGCGATTTTTTCGATTTGGAATGGATCGAGTTTGTAGTGGATCCGTTTGGGATTGATTTTGTGTGGAATGAATGTAAAAAAATTAAATCGCAGCGCATCATTGGCGTCGTTGACTCGGGAAACAGGGCCGAAGGTGGTGAAGGGAGATCCGGCGAGAAAGTCGGAAACGCCACACGTGCAGCCTGCGAGCCAGCAGCAGCAGCAACAGCATTTCGTCCCCACTTTCAATATCAGCAGTGACAGTGCCCTCAAGTTCACTCACGTCCTTTATAATCTCTCGCCAGCAGGTAAATAAATATACACAAACTTTGTATCTTTGTTTAGGTCAAAGGAGAGGATTATTCAATCTCTAAAAAAACAAAAAAAAACTATTTAGGCTCTATTTTGTGATATAATCTCTCCACGGATCCATTTTGTGAGATATATATCTCACTCAATCACTCATAAAAAAATATTATTTTTCTTTGTAGATATAGATTGGATCGACTTCTTTCACAAACAGAGGTCCGTGAGAATATGATCTTCACAGGAAGCATTGAGTTTCAATAAATTACCTAAACGTTTGAATTATTGTCTGATTTAAAATATTTGAATGTCCAATTTCATAAGTCAGTATTGAAATTTTGAGTTGCCTCATACGACTTCCGGCCAATAATGAAATGGCAAAAACTCAAATTTCTCATCGGTAGATTAGTTTGATGCTTAACAAAAATAAAATAAAATTGAATGGTTAGCCATGATCTATAGTATCATATTTTAAAAAATTTATTTTGTAGTCAACAAACGAATGGAACGATAGATCATAGAATCGGTGGTTTAATAATTAACAAAGGGATTGGACCCCAGGGGCAAAATGAACGTCTTATCCTATTTTTAAATTTAATAAGATGATCCCCTACTCAAACGTAGGTTTTTACGATTCCCTGAAAATGGTTTACTTAATGTATGAATTTATCAGAGTTTTTTTTTTCCATTTAATTTGTTCTTGTAAAATCTGAAAAAAAATAAATTGTGGTTACATCCAGAGCTATACGAACAAGCCATAAAATATGAGAAGGGATCATTCGTGACATCGAGTGGTGCATTGGCAACCCTGTCGGGAGCCAAAACTGGACGCTCTCCCAGAGATAAACGTGTCGTCAAAGATGAAACCACAGCTGAAGAACTTTGGTGGGGAAAGTAAGTGCGTGCCCTTTTTTCTTATGTCTTTCTTTTATGAAAATCACCAAAATCCTTGTCATATGTTGGATTCGACCTATAAAGATCGATCCGTCTCACAGACCATCTTACATACTCGAATGAAATACGGAACAATAGGGAATACATTTTTCTAGTATAAAACTTTTCTAAAAAAATATTTTTATTTATACATATGTATCTCTATCTTTTCTATTTCTATTCTATTTTATTAAAGTTGGGGGTTGGTATGTTGTTATGACCAACTCCTCTTTATTTTACCCTTTAGTATATATTTAATTACCAAAATATCATTTTATTTTGTCCATTGATAACTACTTATTTACGAAAATGTCACGTTTATAAAATTAATTTATTTATTTAGAAAAAAATTCAAAATTGTTCTTTTTTTTTTTGGGTTTTTATTTTAAAAAATTATTTTACATAAGCACACAACGCGTGCTCCGACTACTAGTACTATATATTGAACATGATGAAGGTTTTGGTACGTTGGTATGACCTCCCTCATTTTTTTTGTCATTTGATGACATGTAATTACATAAATGACACTTTCACTATATTATTTTTTTCTCTTTTATGGATATGGATATTTATTTATAAAAATGACATTTCTTTTATTTCACTATTTATTAATTTTTTTTTATTTTCATTCAGTTAAAAAAAATGAACAATAGAAGATCGGGTACTAGTATATTATTAAGCAAGAAACCCTTGGTCTTCGAAGCAGACAAAATTTCCTTTCCTAAAATAATCTTATTTTTAGAATACAATTATAATTGTGTAAATACTCAAATATAAACTTTGATTAAAAAATTGTCACAGCATATTGTACTATGCATAAAAATGTTTAAGCACAACTAGCGTGTCCAAGCGTAAATATTTTACACGAAGTTCGAATTCAAATTTGAAATGTTTTATGCAATTATTTCTAGACTATAGTATTAGTAATAAGCTAGAAAACACTGAATAAATTATTTTGGTATCTAAAATATACAAAATTTTCTTCCCAAAACACCAAATTCAAAATAAAAACTCAACTATAAATTTGATGAAAAAAATTAAAAAAACTTACATTTACATATATATAAAATTTTCAATTTCAATTTTTATTTTATATTGTCACCCAAATTTAGCTAAACAATCATATATTGTTTAATTTGTTCGATGTAATAAACTGTCTAAAAGTCGAGATTGTCACGAGATTTATGTGATGCTCAGGGGATCACCCAACATTGAAATGGACGAGGAAACTTTCATGATCAACAGGGAAAGAGCTGTGGATTACTTGTGTTCCTTGGAAAAGGTATTTACTTTACTTTAATGGTCATTTTCTACGTGAATCTCATGTTTTCGGAGCTAGCTAGTTGCTGGCAACTAGATTTGGAAAAAAATCTTTCTTCTTTCCAATTTTTTGTTGAATTGATGTGGTACATCATGACGTTCAGGATGTCGACTTTTTTGAACGAAAAGTCCCTAGAGTCTCTCAAGTCAACCACTCGAGTTTATATTTATGAATAATTATGATACATATTTCATCGGGTCTCTCATGCAAAACACCCAATACGATAAACTAGAACTACGTAAATTCTCAAGTAATGACTAATGAAGCCATTATGCGATAGCATGAAGTCTTAGATTTGTTGAAGCATAACTGAGTGGGACGAAAAAAATTTCTATCGATATGGTATTCATATTATTTAGTTAAAGCTACTGTATATCTATAACCACCAAGTTGATAAATTTAGTCCCTATATATTTTGAGCCAAACACCTGGTGGTTGCTGGCGTTTCTTGGTGTCTTGTGATTGCATTTGCTACTCACAATAGACAAACAAACTTTACATCAATTAAAAGTTCAATGAATGAGGAAAACTGGTAAAAAAATGTAAAGGCAATTCCAGCATTAATTGGGTAGCTCAGCTCGTTACCATTCTACCATCTGATACATTAACATGTCTAGTAGTTTCCTTCCAAAATGAGAAAAATAATTAATGATCTCCTTGTATGTTCAGGTTTTTGTGAATGATCAGTTCCTCAACTGGGATCCGGAGAATCGCATTAAAGTCAGGATTGTCTCGGCTAGAGCCTATCATTCTCTGTTTATGCACAATATGTGAGAAACTTACCGAAACCAACCTGAAATTTCCAGATGATCGAATGAACTTTTTATGCCAAAAGATCAAAATTTTCACTTGCTTTTTTAAGGTGATGCTCAAAGTTGTGATATCATATAGTATGAGCCTGAAATATTTGATAATTTGGGTGGGTGATAGGTGCATCCGACCCAGTCCAGAGGAGCTGGAGAACTTTGGTACTCCAGACTTCACAATATACAATGCAGGGCAGTTTCCTTGTAATCGTTTCACACATTATATGACTTCCTCAACTAGCATAGACCTTAACCTTGCTAGAAGGGAAATGGTCATTCTTGGAACCCAGTATGCTGGAGAAATGAAGAAAGGTCTTTTTAGTGTGATGCATTATCTGATGCCTAAGCGTCAAATCCTCTCTTTACACTCCGGCTGCAATATGGGAAAAGATGGAGATGTAGCCCTCTTTTTTGGCTTATCAGGTACAGTTACAGCAGTCACTGTTTCTGCATCTAGCCAAAATGTGAAATCTAATGATATTTTTCATCAAAGACATTGGCTACTGACTGGTTAATCTAGCCAACAATGCGTTATAGCCTATTGAATTTTGTTGTGGTTGTGTTTATATTTTAGGTACTGGAAAGACAACATTGTCTACCGATCACAATAGGTATTTGATAGGGGATGATGAGCATTGCTGGAGTGAGAGTGGTGTATCAAACATTGAGGGAGGCTGCTATGCTAAGTGCATAGACTTGTCTAGAGAAAAGGAGCCAGATATATGGAACGCCATCAAGTTTGGCACTGGTATTCTCTCGATACTTAAAACATATATTTTTTTAAAAAATTCCCTCTACACTTAGACATTGGTTAATTGACAATCGCCTTACTATGCATGGCAGTTCTTGAAAATGTGGTCTTCGAGGAACACACTCGAGAAGTGGAATATACAGATAAATCTGTGACAGGTAAAATTTTGAGTTCTCTATGCTAATTGATAAGATAAGAAGGTGAAGTTAGAACCCCCTGATCAGTACGGAAACAAACAAAAAAAAACAAAAGACAGAGAGAGAGAGAGAAAGAGAGAGAGAGGAAAAGAGTAGGAAGCACATAATAAAAAATCAAACTGAGATGGCCTATACTAACACAAGATATGGTTCAATGCTTCTATTTCAGAAAACACTCGGGCTGCATATCCCATAGAATACATACCAAATGCCAAGATACCATGTGTAGGACCTCATCCGAAAAACGTCATTCTTTTGGCCTGTGATGCATTTGGTGTGCTTCCCCCTGTCAGCAAACTGAGCTTGGCACAAACCATGTACCATTTTATAAGTGGCTATACAGCTGTGGTAAGTACCAACAATTTACTACATGATGATCAGGCAGGCTCCTTGTTTCAAAATTGCTAGTACTTATTTGCTAATAACAATAGCAACATTAATAACATGCAGATGGCTGGAACCGTGGATGGTATAAAGGAGCCAACCGCAACATTTTCTGCATGCTTCGGTGCGGCGTTTATAATGTTTCATCCCACCAAGTACGCAGCCATGTTGGCTGAGAAAATGCAGAAACATGGAGCAACAGGATGGCTTGTAAACACTGGCTGGTCTGGTGGAAGGTATTCATAAAACTTTAGGCCGCATCACTAATCTTGACCCATTACTTTGGAAAGAAATCGAGGTCAATATTACTAACATGATTCATTTGCAGCTACGAGACTGGCAGTCGTATCAAGTTAGCTTACACAAGGAAAATAATTGACGCGATACACTCTGGAGTACTCCTCGATGCCAACTACACAAAGACAGATGTCTTCGGGTTTGAGATCCCCACTGAAATCCAAGGAGTGCCTTCAGAAATCCTTGATCCCGTTAACACTGTAAGTTGCAATGCAGACTACGGTTCACTCGACTATCAATATCATATTTGAAGCTCCAACTATGGCAAGTTGTAATGTGTGTTTTTTACATTTGGTTTCAGTGGAGTGACAAGAATGCACACAAGGAGACACTAGTGAAGCTGGGAGGACTCTTCAAAAAGAATTTTGAAGTGTTCTTGAATCACAATATTGGAACCGATAACAATCTGACTCAAGAGATCCTTGCAGCTGGACCAAATTTTTGAACCCCGAAAGATTTCAACCATTTTACTAATTTTTAAAGTATCTATTTATTATTATATTTTGTCACGATATTTTGTTTGTTGGTAAATTGAAGACCTGTTTTGTATTTGTGAGTTCCACTTTCATATGCACTTGATAAAATTATGCACCTATGATTCTTTTTTAAGTGGAAGTGTATATGGTGATTGCTTTGAAAATTATGGCTCTCTTTGAGCCTGTGGCTTCTTGTCCATCATGTATATGAGACGCTAAAGTAGTAACCCATAATTTAGTTCAATATGTATTTTTTGCGGTTTTGAGTTTAGAACTAGTCGATAATGCATCAATGCTGATATCCCGGCTTGTTAATTTTGTAATCAAAAGATTATTTGATCTATCAAGTGATATTTTTTATTAAAAAAAAATGAAAAAGGAAAAAAGAAAAGAGTGGAATTGTATACAATTTTGAAATTCAGTAGATAAAAGATTGTGTGTTAGTATGTGCACAGATCATCTTATTTGTATACACTATTTCGAAAAGTTCTATCTATTTTTTTTTTTTTCTGAATATAAAAACAATCTATAATTATAATATCAATATTTTCCACGTACAGTTCGACGGATTTAAAATGCAACATTCCTGGAAATATCAAATTGTATTGTAAATGTAAACTGTTCCATTATAAAGGTGGTTCAAAATCAATCTTCGTTTATCTAGAATTATGTGGTGAGACTTATAAATGTAATATTTTAATTACGGTTTTTGATTTCTTGACAATTTTAAAAGCCAAGAAATATGTAAAAAATTATTTTGAAAATATCGTATAGTTTTAAGTGGGGTTTTTTTATTAAATAATATAAAATTAAAAAAGATTAACAAAAATAGTGTAAACTGGAGATGCTTTTGTATCTAGTACAATCCGGGACAGACTGTCCCAGATTCTCTACCATGACAGTCTCTCCGGATTATTTTTTTATTTTTTTTGGTTTTATAAATTAAAAAAAAAATAAAAAAGGAAGAAATTTGGTCAAATTTGACCAGACTCCTTTATTGAATCCGGAGCAGTCTGCTCCGGATTCATAAAGGTGTCATTATGACACCTTTAATTCACGGGTGAACAACCTCTTGCTCCCCTATTCAATGATTCAATATATATATATATATTGGCACTTTGCTCATTCTCCATGCTATCATTTTGTTTCGCAAACCATCTGCTTCCTTCCTTGTATCGTGTTTCTTATTTTTAAGGTAAATATTTCTAATATTCATTTTATTTTTGCTTTTTGTTAAAATTTTTAATTTAGTCGTGTGTTTTTATTTTAATTTTAAATAATGTTGCACTATAATTTAATTCGGGGTTTGAAGTGTACGTCGATTTCTTCTCGTGTTTATTAAAGGTAAGCACCTATGTTTAATTTTTAGTTTGTTGTAATAATTTTTTTTGTTATGATTTTTATTTCGTTGTATATTTTGTTCTAATTTGTTTAAAAATATTTTTTATTTATTAACATTCAATATTATTATTATTTTTTTGAAAGAACATTCATATTATTAATTTTATTATAATATATTTTATTTTAAATTAGAAAAGTTTATTAATTACTAGTGTAGTATTATTTCAGATTTATTTTTAATAGATATATTTGAATTAATATACGTAATAAGATATTTATGTAAAGGTGATTATTTTTTATTTTTGTTATTTTTTATAATTCTGAAATTATAAAAATATCTATTACATATATTAATTCAAATATATTTATTAAAAATAAATAAATCTGAAAATACTACACTATTCATGAATAAATTTTTTTAATTTAAATATAAAATATATTATAATAAAATGAATAATTTTGAATGTTAATAATTATTTTGACAAAAATAAGATGTAAATTGATCAAATTTTTTTTTTACTAAACTCTAGTGTTTATATTTTTTCGTAATACTATCCTACAAAAAATAGAAGCAAAAGTAGATATTTTTAATATATATGCATATATTAGTCAGTAATATAGTCTTAAAATTATCGGAAATAATTAAAATTTCTAAATTTTATTTGTAAAAAATATTTAAATATTATATTAATTATTAAAATTTAACTAGTTTTAATTTTTAAACCGGAAAAATAACTAAAATTACATATTATATATATATATATATATAATAATTAAATTTAATAATAATAATAATATAAATATGTAGTTATTGTAATTACTAAAATAATAATAATAATTTGAATATTAAATTTAATTTTAAATAAAGTGTAGTAACGATCACAATGTTATTGTTGAATAAATAATATCTTTTAGTATAATGATCAATAATAATTAAAGTGCTGTAAATAATAATGAAATTAATTATAAAATTATTTATGTTATAGATCACACAATTAAATATTATTGATTTAATTATTTAAAAAAAATTATGTTATTAATTTAATTATTTAAAATTATATACTACAAATATTACAAAATAAAAAATAAATAAATTATCAATCATAAAATAATATAATAATAATAATTTGAGTAAGAAGATCTTGAATAATAGTAAATAGTAATTAATAAGCTAGTTATATTATTTGTCAGTATGTTAATAATAATAAATTATGGTGTAATAATGACTTGAGTTAAATAATTTTTTGATATGATAATCGTCAATTACTCAACATGATAATTTAAAAAATTTGTTAAAAAATGATGAGCATCAAATCAAGTTATTGAAATATGATAATTACACATTTTATAAAACGAGAACAACTTTTACTTTATTTTTTAACCACTTAAAATCTCACACACACTAATTCATACTAAAAATTGATATTTTTATTAAATTCTTATTATTAATAATACAAATGTATGTATGATGTTTTTATTGAATGTCATCGGTTATTTTTAAATATAAAAAATAATATAACTTACATCCATATTTTATTAATTGTAGGATGACGGAAAATGCAGAAAATGTATTGTATTTACAAGATAGATATATTTCGAACAATATCAATGCCGAGAATATGGATTCACTTATACCCCCACGTCGTTCCGATCATTCTCTATGGACATTGTATAGTGAAGGAATTCACCATCGTGTTCGTCTATGTTTGGCTCGCATGGATTTTTATGGTATATTACAGTGTGGACCCATAAAATATTATGATAATCACTTGCTTACAGCCATGGTAGAGAAATGGCATCGAGAAACACACACGTTCCACCTTCCAGTCGGTGAGACCATGATAACCCTACAGGACGTTGCAATAATTTGGGGTTTGAATATCGATGGCATTCCTATCACTGGTGTAGATACTGCATACACAAAAAATGAGTTTGTTGGGATCGGTTCAGAGGGTAGAGGGGGGGTGAATACACTCTGAAACTTTTCTTCTTCTTCTTTTGAAATGATCAAGTGAGGTTTAGTTCACTTAATCTGTTTTCTCAACTTCTAAAACGGTTTGAACAACTTAAATAGTGCGGAAATAGTTCAGAGGTTTTAGTGATGCAAAGTTTATAATGCAATGTATGAGCAGAAAGTAAGATAAATAGCAGTAAATACTAAGGCACGATTTATGGAAGTTCGAAGGCTTAATCCTTCTACGTCTCCCCTTCTTCCACTTAGGAAGGATTTCACTATAAGACTTTGGTTATTACAACGTCTTGTAATACACCCACTTCAGACTTAGGACTTATCCAATGCCTAATCCGAAACTCCTAGATTTACACAGATAAGATTCTCAGTTCTTATCAGACTGGTGGAAGCTTTCAGAGTAGCTTCAATTCTCTTCAACAATGAGTATAGTTAAGTTGAGCTTCTCAAACTGCAGAGCGGTCGAGAGGCTTGAAAACCCTAGGATGATCCTTGACGATCAGATATGTGAACTGTAGGCGAGGGTTTATTTGAGCAGCAAAATGAGTGATCTTGTAAGTGTGCTCAAGTATATCAGATGAGGACTTCTGATATGATTCAAGTGATCGAGTTGATTGAGATTTTTCTGAATTGCTTGTCTCTCTTTGTTTTTTGTTGTTGTCGTTGTTTTTCTTCTTGAGCAATCTTCCCTTTATATAGGTCAATCATCAACGTCTTTATTTTGAACGTTCTGATGCTGCATTGAATGCACATTTAATGCTCATAAATGCATTGATGATTCTGCATGAAGATCGTACACTGCAGACAACTTCCAGGGTCCAAAACTGGAATAAACGGTCGAATGCTTTATCTGTAGTCATTCTGTGTTTTTGCCATTTTGGTGCAACCTGTTGTCTCGATTGCAGGAGTCAACATATCTTCTGACACGCCGGTTCTGCTTTTAATAAAAGATCTTGCAAAGAACATCTTGTCACAGGTACTTGTCTTGAGATATCCTGATAGGCAGTTGGCATTCTACCTGTAGAGATATTTGTCCTCTGCTGGTTTGAATAACCAGTCGATAAGCTTGTGACTTCAACCGGTCGAGAGACAAAGGCGGTTGACAAGCTTCCGGTAGATAGATTTATCCTCTGCTGGTTTTGATAGCCATTCGATAGGCTTGTGACTTCAGCCGGTCGAGAGCAAAGGCGGTTGACAAGCTTCCGGTAGAAGTTGTAGTGGATTCTTGAAATACAATGGTTGGCAGCACATTCCTATACAATGAGTTGTTGTTTGTTATCACCAAAATATCGGATTCAACAATTTCCCCCTTTTTGGTGATGACAAAACTTAAGTGCTCCAAGAACAATATGAAAGCATTAAAATGAACTTCATTGAGAGAATGAATTTCATTAAGTACAATAAGCATTTTATTACACCTACAGAAAAAAAATAAGATGCAGCTGCGATAAGTTGTTCATCTTTTGAACCAACTGGCTCCTCCTGACCTATCGCCTTCTCTTCTTCTTCTGTCGGCTTCTTCTTTTCTTCTGGACTCTTCTTCACGTCTTCTTGCCTCTGCTGCTCTACGTTGCTCTTCTTCCCCCTTTTTGGCATCACCTTGGTTGAGTCGAAGGATGACCTCAGTGAGTTGAGTGCCAAGGCAGGCTTGCATAGTGTCCATTTTTGCATCGATTTGAGCAAGTAGAGTGGCTTGCATAGTGTCCATCCGATCATTCAACTGCTTATGAAGGCGGTTTTCGGATCGGATAACTTGTTCAGAGACGGTAGAGAGCGTGTTGATTTGAGTGCGATGATGATTAGTGATCTCTGTGGACAGACGAGCAAGGTCTCGAGACACGGTCTCGAAATGCCGAATCATCGTCTGGCGTGAATTATCGACCGATAAGGATGAGTTTGTTATGTCTTGAGAGAAGGACCTAACCGTTTGCATGAGCTCATGAAGCCGATTTATCAAGGTATGATCTAGAGCTGCGGCCATGGCTTCAATTAAAGAATCATCAGTCTGAAGCATTTGCCCTTCTGGGTCATTTCTTGGTGAAACCGGGCTAGACTCACGATGATGTGGTGCGGGTGAACTGGCTGGAGAGCTACCCGATGGACCTTCCAATAATGGTACAGTTGGAGATATAATAGTTTCGACTGCAGCCAATATGGTTGGTGGAGTACCAGGATCAGCACTTGGTTCATCCATAATGAGATCTTCCATAAACTTTTCAGTAGATGGAGACGGTTGAAGTGCTGGATCAGCATCAGTCACTTGTTGTTCTGAAGATGCAGGTGATACAATAGTGCTTGATATCTCCGTTGGGGGCACTGTTGCTTCACTACTGCAAGGAGCCTCTGTCACAGAGGTGACAGGTATCTCTTGTGCAACCACTTCTAAAACATCTTGTGAATGACCGGGAGAAGTGTGAGTGGTCGTCACTGGAGAGGAGTGAGCAATCACAGCTGCTTCCGGTTGAGTAACTGCTTGGACTGCGGTTGAGGAGGGGTCGACCGATGAAGATGCTGCCACACTCGATCTTAAAGCAGATGATTGAAAGAGGTCAGCAGTGATGAGATCGGTCAGAATCCCATCTGAAGAAGGGAGAGTATAGACGTCTTCTTCACCCTGATCTTGAGTGAGAAAGGTTTTCATCATCACTTGTGCTTCCAGCACATAAGCTTGTAAACAGGCTGCTGAAGCTGATGTTTTGACATTGTTGAGAGCTTGGAAGTGCTGAAGTAGTTGAGTGATTTGACGTAGACTATCCTGTAGTCCAGTCAAAATCACAAAGTCATCGGCAGCGGTAGGACTCTTGGATTTGAAATTCTTGACACGCTCATTAATTAGCAGAGATAGCAGGCTTCCTCGAAGCTTCAAGTCTATGAGATGTCTTCTTCCCAGAGCCTCCACGATGTCTTCAGTATCAGCAAATAGAAGCATCTTCTGCTCAATGACGTTGAGAGATTTCCATTTAGGAAATATTTGAGCGAGTGTCAAGTGAGTGCGGGAGTGATGCCATCTGTCAAAACGTTGTAGATGACGCTTGACAGTACGGAGCACGTGAGAGATGATCATATTGAGTTCTATCGTAGCTGCTGGTTGAGCCTTGGGTGTGTAGATCATCACACCTTTCCCTTTGTCTTTGGGATCAGCTAGAGTGACCTCAGGAGCTGATGAGGCACCTTCCCGGATTATCACACCTTTTGTAGGACGAGGAGCAGTAGAAGCAACAACGGTAGTAGTCTCGACCGTTGGCAGGGTAGGAGCAAGTCCAGAAAGAGACTTTAGCTTCTTGTGCTGCTTCTTCTTCTCGCCTGCAGGCGTGGATGATACAGCTGCTTTGGAGACCGACGGGGATGACTTGCTGAAAGCTTGAATCAGTGGAACATTCTCACGTGATTCATCTTCAGAGTCAGATTCGATGATCAGTTGACGCTTGGCAGACTTTTTGGTATGGACTGGTTTGGCCACGACCGGAACCGTTGAAAGCGGTTGAGGGATAGCAATGACCTTTGCGGTTGAGGGCAAGGTGTCGACCGCAGTCTCTTTCTTGTTCAGGAATTTGAGAATCGTAGACTTGTTGAGCCATTTGGTGGGATGCAGAGGCTCAGTCTTGGAAAAGTCCACTCCAAGGATGCCCAAGATGTGGCAGATTTGCAAAGCAAATCCCTCGGATTGCCCTTTGCCCCTGATCATTTCACATAGAATATTGAACAGAATGTCTGACCAATTTACGTTGATCTTGGAGGCAATACAAGCCATGTATTGAAATTTCTCCAGCGTCACCTTGTCGTAAGATCCAGCCTTGGCCAGAAGATTCTTGGCCACGATATTAGTCAGTAGCCTGAATGGAGCTTTGAGAGATGTCTTCTGGGCCGGCAGTTTGATCGGAGCATCAGTAGTTGAGAACTCCTTCAACCAATAAGAGCAGTTACCATCTGGAAGATCCGTGCATTTTGTCAAACCCCTGGAGGGCAGATCAAATGTGCTGGCGAAGAACTTCTGATTGAAGGAGTAGACCTCTGTCTTGATCAAGCATTTGATAGTCCCATGCTCGATTTGAGCGGTTGCGAAGAACTCCTTCAAAACAGGCAAATCGCAGATGGCGCTGCATTCCAGAAATTTCTTCAGTCCAGAGGCTTCAAGCATGGTGAAGACCTCAGATATTCCTGCGTTGTTTGCCTTAACAACGGAATCAAAGTTGATTGCGAGGCAAGTCTTCTGGATCGACATGATAGCTGTAGATAAGAACTCGAGCAGAGAGTAAGCAAAATCTAGAGAGTAATTCGATGATGCGTTTAATACAATATGAAAGCTTTTAGCAAAGGTGAAAGATTGATATACGAATGTAAAGAAGTATATATAGGAACCTATGGGCCATAGGGTGACGTCATGAAAAGTATTTTTGAAATTCAAAAAGTTTTGAAGAGCATAATCACGGCGCCCAATTAATGTCATTTGGTTCAAAGCACCAAGCTGCTAGTACGAAGCCTGTCAGAGACTAGTTAAAGGCGGATGATATGCCAATATTTATGGCAACGTAACAGCTAATCTATTAATGTCATATTGACAATCATTCCCCCTAAACACATGCATACTAATTTAAATCTACTAAGCCAAGAATATTTCGAAAATATAAAAACTTAGCGTCCGGTAGAGGCTTGGTGAATATGTCTGCTGCTTGCTGATCGGTAGAGATGTATTCCAGCCTGATTTCCTTCTTTAAGACATGATCTCGGATAAAGTGATGCCTGACATCAATGTGCTTTGTCCTAGAGTGCATCACTGGATTGTGAGTGATGGCTATGGCACTTGTATTGTCACAGTAGATTGGAGCTTCACTCGACCGAATCCCATAATCATTAAGCTGCTGTTGAATCCAGAGTATTTGAGCACAACAGCTGCCAGCAGCAAGGTATTCTGCTTCGGCGGTCGAGGTAGCAATTGATGTCTGCTTCTTACTTGACCACGAAATTAGTCTATCTCCAAGGAATTGACATGTGCCACTTGTACTTTTGCGATCAATTCTACAACCTGCATAATCTGCATCTGAATAGCCAATAAGATTAAGATTTGAATCTTTGGGATACCAAAGACCCACATTAGTAGTTCCTTTAATATATTTAATTATTCATTTGGCGGCAATGAAATGAGATTGCTTAGGTGCTGCTTGAAATCTAGCGCATAAACAAACTGAATACATGATATCCGGTCGACTGGCAGTCAAATAAAGCAGTGAACCAATAAGGCCTCGATACATGGTTACCTCGACCGGAATTCCCCCTTCATCTTTATCAAGCTTAATTGATGTACTCATGGGAGTAGATACAGTTGAGCATTGTTCCATTCCAAACTTCTTTACCAATTCCTTGGCATACTTGGACTGATTGATGAATATTCCAGTTTCAAGTTGCTTCACTTGAAGTCCAAGAAAGAAGTTTAGCTCGCCCATCATGCTCATTTCAAACTTCTTCTTCATCAGTTTAGAGAACTTTGAGCACAACTTGGGGTTAGTTGACCCAAATATAATGTCATCAACATAAATTTGTACTAGTAACACATGATCATCTTTTACAAATTTAAACAGGGTCTTATCGACCGTTCCAATTTGGAAATCATGTTCCAGTAAAAATTTTAGTAATGTGTCATACCAAGCACGCGGTGCTTGTTTTAATCCATAGAGAGCTTTGTCAAGTTTATAAATATATTGAGGATGAGTAGGATTGACAAAACCTGGTGGTTGTTCAACGTACACCTCTTCTTGAAGTAGACCATTGAGGAATGCAGACTTTACATCCATTTGATAAACTTTAAAATTCTTGAAGGCTGCATAAGCAAGAAAGATGCGGATTGCTTCTAGTCTTGCAACTGGCGCGAAGGATTCCTCAAAGTCTATGCCTTCTTCTTGTCTGAATCCTTGAGCAACAAGTCGAGCTTTGTTACGCACAACAGTGCCATGTTCATCGAGCTTGTTACGAAACACCCATCTAGTTCCAATCACATTTTGATTTTTCGGTCGAGGAACTAGATGCCAAACATTGTTGCGGGTGAATTGATTCAACTCTTCTTGCATAGCTTCAATCCAGCTGACATCTGATAGAGCTTCATCTATTTTCTTGGGCTCTACCTGAGATATGAAAGCTGCATGCAAGAATTCATTAATCATTTGACCACGTGTTTTTCGAGGAGCAGAAGGGTCACCTATGACCAACCCAGGTGGATGATCTTTGTTCCACCTAAAATAATTCCCTAAAGGGTTGTCATCAATTGGTTGATGAACGTCCTCGTTTACTGGATCATCATTGGCTGGAGGATTGTTATCAACCGGTGGATCCACTTCTGGCCTTGTTTGATCACATCCGGTAGAGGGAACTGGATCATCCTTCTTTGGAGGATATAGATCACTGTCACTCTCTTCCTGTAGATTTGTGTTTTCCAGTCTATGACTCAGATCATTTATGCTCCCTTGAGTTTGTTCTGTACAAAGAGTAGATTCATCAAAAACAACATGAATGGTTTCCTCGACCGTTAGTGATCTTTGATTGAACACTCGATAAGCTCTGCTAACGGCTGAGTAACCAATAAAAGTTCCTTCGTCTGCTTTGGCATCGAAGGCTGTCAAATGGTTTTTGCCATTGTTGTGGATAAAGCATTTGCACCCAAAAATTTTGAAGTATGAAATATCAGGTTTTGTGCCATTCCAGATCTCATATGGAGTTTTGTTAAATCGTTTATTAATCATAGATCTGTTTTGAGTATAGCAAGCTGTGTTAACTGCTTCTGCCCAAAGCCTTTGAGAAACATTTGAATCAGCAATCATAGTTCTGGCTGCTTCTTTTAAAGTACGGTTTCTTCTTTCAGCCACCCCATTTTGCTGTGGGGATCTAGCAGCTGACAACTCATGCTTGATTCCCTGATCATCTAGATAAGTCGTAAGAGTGGTGTTTAAAAATTCAGTCCCTCTATCACTCCTGATTCTATCTATCACAGTAGATTGTTCATTTTGCAAGCGTTTAAAAAGCTTAATCAGGTGAGGTGCAGTTTGATCTTTTGAAAAGAGAAAGATGACCCAAGTAAATCGAGAAAAGTCATCAATAACAACAAGAGCATATCTCATTCCCCCTATGCTTCTTACTGGTATAGGACCAAATAGGTCCATGTGAAGTAAGTCTAAACATTTGGAAGAAGACATATACCCTTTATTTTTAAAGGTTGCTCTCACCTGCTTTCCTAGTTGACAAGCAGGACAAACTTTGTCTTTTATAAAATCTCCTTCGGGCAGACCAGAAACCAAATCATGCTTCCTCAAGTTAAAAATGGACTTAAAATTTAGATGATTTAACCGCTTATGCCACAACCAATGTTTATCATGATGAGCAGTAAGACAAGTAGGTGAAGAAATATGTGAGCAAGACCAGTTTACCTTGTAGGTGTTTAGGTCTCGTACACCGGTCATAAGAGTCTCACCTTTGTCATTTTTTATGAGGCAAGTGTGTTTGTGAAACTCGACCGAATGATCATTGTCACATAGTTGACTAATACTTATCAAATTATAGCATAGTTTGTCAACAAGTAACACATCTTTAATAATGATGTTACCATGGATAATCTTACCCTTACCCACGGTTTTACCTTTGGAGTTGTCTCCAAAGCTGATCTTTGGTCCTTTGCACAACACTACTTCTGTTAGAAGTTCTGGATTCCCTGTCATGTGTCGTGAGCAACCGCTATCTAAATACCAGGTAGTGTCCTTGATAGAAGTGGTTTTCTCGCCCGTTTGGACTTTTAGTACCTGCAAAGAGTGAAGAACTTTTGGTACCCATATCTAGTAGGGTCCAGGTCGGATTAGCCCTTTCGGGACCCACACCTGGAATACCCTTACAGGTTTGCCCGTGTGTGTGTCCAGAAATCTGTGCGGTCGATAGGCAGTAAATGTGTGTGCTTGTGAGGTTGCTGTGTGCTGCTTGCCTTTTTGATTTTCATCAGTTAGCCTGTACCTCTTTTGAACTGGCCTGCAATTAAAGTACTGGTAAGGCTTCTCCTTTGACCATCTTTTCTTAGAGTAGTTAGACTCATTCCATGACCTTTTGAAATTAGATTGGTTTCCCTTTCTTCTTTCATTAGGTTTTGGTTTGATCCAAGTTCCTCTTTGATTAGAGGTCTGGGGATCCACATATCCCAACCCTCTATGCTTAGAGCTTCGTTCGTTAGATACTTTCTGATTTTTGTCAAAGCTGCACTTATCGTGTTCATATATCGTGCTGGACCTGACAAATCTTATTTTGTTAAGATTGCCTTTGTCCAGGCTTGACTGAATACAGGATTCCATAGACTGTTCATTTGTTCCAAACCCTAGACCGGTTTTATCATGTACCGGTCTTTGGATTTCTTGAATCTTGTCAATGGTTACAGAAGATTTATTCCAAGCCTTAATGGTTTCAAGTAGTTTTTTATTCTCAATCAAGGTAGCTTGGAATACTCTGTTCAAGGTGTCGTTCTCAGTAGCCAGCAGACTTAGCTTGACCTTAAGACCATCAAGCTCTTTTTGCTGCATGCAGCTTGATTTGCTTGACTTATCTTTTAGGTCAGCTCTTTCTGCCTTTACTTCCTCGAACTCCTTGGATAATGCTTTGTATTCATTAGCCATTTCGTGTAAAGCAGTAACTAAATCACTGTGAGTAAATTCAGGTGAGCCAAAGTCAAATACCTCCTCAGCTTCTTCTTCGATATCGGCCATAAGGCATTCCACTTTTTCATCATCGCTGTCATCTGAAGAGCTTCCGGTATTGGAGTTGTCAGAGTCAGACTCAGCCCACTTGCTTTTGCTTTCGTCTGCTACTAGAACCCTTTGGTCTCTTCCTTTTCTAAACGTCCTTTTATCCTCCTTACCCCCTTCTTCTTTCGGAGAATTGCTTCTGATCATTGTTCTTAGGCTTGGTGCAGTCTGCAATGAAGTGGCCTGACTTGCCACAGTTAAAACAAGTAGGACCATCCTTTGTATGGTCCGATTTATGATAATTTTTAAATTTAGAATTGTTTTACGCATAAATCTACCAAATTTCTTGACAAAGAGTGTCATGGCTTCATTGCTGATTTGCTCAGCTGATCTCTTTGGAGCTTCCTCGACCGGTGGACATATCACGGTTGAGGTTAAGGCCTTGGTTGGTTGAGAAGTAGATGGTTCATCTTCTGTTCTCATGTTGAGCTCGAACTCGTAGGCTTTGAGATCTGCAAAGAGATCATGCAGTTCAACCTTGCTTAAGTCTTTTGACTCTCTCATGGCCACTGTCTTGATCTCCCATTCTTTGGGTAAAGCTCTCATAACCTTCACAGCAATTTCACGGTTAGTATAAGTTTTACCTAAAGCAATAAGATCACAGATGATACTACTGAACCGTTCATCAAATTCAGCCATGGTTTCCCCTGGCTTCATTTTGGCGTTGTCATATTTTTGAATGGCCAAAGTGAGCTTATTTTCCTTTGTCTGGTCATTCCCTTCACATAGCTGAGTGAGCTTCTCCCAAATCTCCTTTGCTGTGGAACATGACTTGATTTTGCTGAACATATTCTTATCCAGTGTTTTGTATAGGATGTCCCGGGCCACATTGTCAAGATTGGCCTTCTTTTTGTCCTCAGTGGTCCACTCAGCTCTTGGTTTCTCAATCATTTGTCCTGCACCATCGGCTAGAGCTGGGTTGACCTTCATAATTTTGATAGGACCGTCTGTTATGACATATAGCATGTCATCATCCTGTGCTGCAAGATGTGCCTGCATGCGAATTTTCCAATCATCATACTCTTCTTTAGAAAACATAGGAATTCTGTTGAAAGAAGTCATGATTTTAAAACTTCAGATCAGCAGTTGAGAAAGGAACCCGCTCTGATACCACTTGTTGGGATTGGTTCAGAGGGTAGAGGGGGGGTGAATACACTCTGAAACTTTTCTTCTTCTTCTTTCGAAATGATCAAGTGAGGTTTAGTTCACTTAATCTGTTTTCTCAACTTCTAAAACGGTTTGAACAACTTAAATAGTGCGGAAATAGTTCAGAGGTTTTAGTGATGCAAAGTTTATAATGCAATGTATGAGCAGAAAGTAAGATAAATAGCAGTAAATACTAAGGCACGATTTATGGAAGTTCGAAGGCTTAATCCTTCTACGTCTCCCCTTCTTCCACTTAGGAAGGATTTCACTGGAAGACTTTGGTTATTACAACGTCTTGTAATACACCCACTTCAGACTTAGGACTTATCCAATGCCTAATCCGAAACTCCTAGATTTACACAGATAAGATTCTCAGTTCTTATCAGACTGGTGGAAGCTTTCAGAGTAGCTTCAATTCTCTTCAACAATGAGTATAGTTGAGTTGAGCTTCTCAAACTGCAGAGCGGTCGAGAGGCTTGAAAACCCTAGGATGATCCTTGACGATCAGATATGTGAACTGTAGGCGAGGGTTTATTTGAGCAGCAAAATGAGTGATCTTGTAAGTGTGCTCAAGTATATCAGATGAGGACTTCTGATATGATTCAAGTGATCGAGTTGATTGAGATTTTTCTGAATTGCTTGTCTCTCTTTGTTTTTTGTTGTTGTCGTTGTTTTTCTTCTTGAGCAATCTTCCCTTTATATAGGTCAATCATCAACGTCTTTATTTTGAACGTTCTGATGCTGCATTGAATGCACATTTAATGCTCATAAATGCATTGATGATTCTGCATGAAGATCGTACACTGCAGACAACTTCCAGGGTCCAAAACTGGAATAAACGGTCGAATGCTTTATCTGTAGTCATTCTGTGTTTTTGCCATTTTGGTGCAACCTGTTGTCTCGATTGCAGGAGTCAACATATCTTCTGACACGCCGGTTCTGCTTTTAATAAAAGATCTTGCAAAGAACATCTTGTCACAGGTACTTGTCTTGAGATATCCTGATAGGCAGTTGGCATTCTACCTGTAGAGATATTTGTCCTCTGCTGGTTTGAATAACCAGTCGATAAGCTTGTGACTTCAACCGGTCGAGAGACAAAGGCGGTTGACAAGCTTCCGGTAGATAGATTTATCCTCTGCTGGTTTTGATAGCCAGTCGATAGGCTTGTGACTTCAGCCGGTCGAGAGCAAAGGCGGTTGACAAGCTTCCGGTAGAAGTTGTAGTGGATTCCTGAAATACAATGGTTGGCAGCACATTCCTATACAATGAGTTGTTGTTTGTTATCACCAAAATATCGGATTCAACAGAGTTGCAGCAACGCTGTTTATATTGGTTGGGTTTATGCCCGAGGCTAATAAAATCAAAGGTGGTCACCTTTCCCTCACCGCTATACGAAAACACTGTTTAGATCATATGATTAATGATGAAACCACAGATGACGACGTTGTGAAATATTCTCGTTGTGTGGCATTATTGATTATCGGTGGATGTATGTTTTCGGACTCAGAGAGTTCTGCGGTGAAGCTTATGTATTTATCATTTCTTGAGGACATCGATATGGTGAATACGTATAGCTGGGGTTTCGCTGTATTGGCCTATCTCTATCACGAGTTATGCAATACTTGTATGGAGTTGAAGAAAGATTTATGTGGGCCTCTCCAAATACTTCAGGTACTTAAATACTTGTATAAAAATATATATGTTTTGGTCAAATTATTTTTAAGGGACATGTATATTGTATATCGTCGTAGATTTGGGTGTGGTCGAGGATTACACTTTTGACTCCGGATAGGGTGCAACAAAGTCATCTGGAATCGGATCAAGTTGCTGATGTGCTTCAGGGTCTAACTCCACTATTGCGGTAATAGGGAGACGACGAGCTCCTTTCAATACACTATTTATACACTCAGACATATTTGTCGTCATTACCCCGCGCCTCCATCCACCATCATGAGCAAACGTCCATTTCTCTTTCGGGATGTTAGACAAATAACTGAAAGCTGCTACATTTTTTGACTTTATTGCTTCCATCGTAGCATTGAATTTTCCTATTTGATGTTGTGTACCTGCTTCCCAACATAAGTCTTTCAAATGAATATTTTTGAACCTATTATTGAAATTAGAACACACGTGCCTCAAACAAAAACGATGGACACCACGAGGAGGTCGAAAGTCAGGGAGATTTTGAACCGCACTTGTTAAACCTGCATGCCTATCAGATATAAGACACACTCCTCTGCAACCTCGTGTCACATGTTGTACAATGTTACTTAAGAACCAATGTCAAGACTCGTAAGATTCTTCATCGACTAGCGCAAATGCCAGAGGCAACAACTGGTTATTAGCATCCAAAGTCACTGCAATGAGCAGTTTGTGCTTGTATTTGGTGTATAGATGTGTGCCATCAACACTGATTATTCTGCGACAATTCTGAAATCCATCTATACACGGCTTGAAAGCCCAGAATACAAAGTTCAAAACTTTTTGGGGATGATCATTTTGCCGAAGGTGCTTCCACTCTACAATAGTTCCTGGATTATACGTTGATAGAGCACCCATATATTTAGGAAGCAATGATACAGAGCTTTCCCACGTATCATATACGATCTCCACTGCACGCTTCAAACCTTGCCATGCCTTATCATATGATATCTCATACCCATATTTTCCTTTGATACTCTCTCGGACATACTTGATCTCATATGCAGGATCACAATGCACAATTCCAAAAAGTGTGTCTGCTACCATATTTATGTCAAGGTTGTGGTGATCTATGCCCACTTGGCTAGAAATGCATGTATGCTCCCCACCATACTTCGTGATCATGAAAAAACCTATATTCTGTTTGAATGATGCTCGAAGTCCCCAACCACAATTGTCACCTGCAGAAAAGTTCTTACACTTGATCTTCCATATTGTTGGAGAACTTTGGACGACAACATATTCACGTCTTGCAATTCGAACAGAAAAATCCTTCACAGATGCCTTTAATTCAATTTTGTTCTTGAAAACCATTTTGGCACAAAGTTCAGGCCTTGCAGAGTCATAGAACTTAGTCCGTGATCTAGATGATAGCCCAAATGAATCTGGAATTTGTTCATCATACACTGTGTTGAAAAATTGAGGAATTTCTCGCATGACGGGACCTTCACGAGGAATGTTCTGTGCAAGTGTTTCCCCACCATAGTTTGGGACATGCGATGATGTGCCCTCATCCTGACGTGCGCTCTATCCTGCATCCATGATTTGGGCGTCAACTTCACGTAGTGTGTTGGCACGATCATCTTCTTCCCCATCACTTGATGCTACATCAGGCTCACTATCACTACTCATTACATTATGAGAACTGTCAGCAAACGGATCATGTGCCTCTGTAATATTTCCTGTAATTGCTTCTTGCATATTTGCTCCCCTGATATGGTCATCAACCATATTTTGCGCATTGTGAAAAGATCTTGGGTTCATGATACTCGGTCCTATATCCCCGTAATTTAAATCCAACACTCTGGATGTATTGAACCCCCTAGGAATATATTCTTGTGTGGGATTCGTGATATGATGACTCCAATACCGTAAATATAAATCCCATGATAGTGTTTCGTTTTGGACCCATCCGTGATCTTGCTCCGTGGAAACCATGGTGTGTTGATCCCAATTGCCTGTATCAGTTCCAGAATACAATTTTGTACCTGCGGCATCATTGTGGCATGCAGAAGTTTGTGGATGCTCATTGAAATCCATTGTACTCAAACCTTGTGTTATCCCTGTCATGAACGGCTCATTATCACAGCTTCTTACCTCATAAGATACTGGAGATGATTCAAAATACAGGTAAAAACAATGTAGTAGCGACGAATCAAACATGAATTGTAGACTCTCGTCATCTGTGATGTACACATGCTCTTCGATATGATGAGTCATAACTTCATAAGAATATTTTGTTGATAGTTTAATAGTGAATTGTGATGGATCTATTTGTAGGAGGCGGTGCACCTTATTCACCAACTGAGCAAATGTAATAGAACGTCGGATTTTCATGGGCCTAGTTGCTGGTATGCTATATCCGACCCTCTCGTTTTGAACAATAACATGACCACCAAGGTACAATAATGCACTCACATCATTCATCTCTGTGGTCAACAAAAAATATATAATATCAAAATTAATTATTAAATTACATATATTATTGTTGATGTTCACAATATAAAATAATTTTTTTTCTAGGTAAGAAAATTGATAATAAATTTTACCAATAATAATATAATTAATTGATAATATATTACAAGAAAAATGTAGAAAATAATATTTTTTTTATTTTTTAAAATATATCTGCTCTAAGTATACTACACAGGAAAACTAGAAGAGAGCAACGAACAAAAAAATAAACAAAAAACTTGATAATTTTTTTTAAATACTATATAATTTAAGTAATTGAAAATTCATTAAATTTAATATTATTTAATTGTGGTGAAAATAGTAAAAAATAATTAAATTATTAATTAATAAATATATTTTTAACAATAGACTATAAAAGTAAAAACATAAATAATTTTTTGGTATGTTGAAATATTAAATGATTAATTAATAAATAAATATATTTTATAAAATATGAAGAGTATTATTTACATTTCAAAATTTATTCAATCATGTTGTCTTTTATTTGGGTGCTAGAAATGGAAAATAATAATAGCATTTATTTTTATGTTCTTTCAATAGGAATCTATAAATAATATAATATCTAATATCAGAATTATAATTTTAACATTGAAATATTTAAATTAAATTTCATTTTTATTAAGTATACACCATATATAATCGTAATTGTGATCGTGATCAATTCACACTTGTACCCTTTAATTAATGGTTTTTATATTTAGCAAATTAACTAATTGGTTCAATTCTTAAAATAATTATAACAATCTCTCAAATAGTTATATTAATTTTATCGATATTCTTAATGTAAAAAATAAATAATACAATTTTTATTAAATAAATTAATATTAATTTTGTTTGTATTATCACAAAAATTACTTAATTTGTTTCAAAAAATTTTATATACGAAAGTGGAGTATATGTGTAGCTATATAGAAATACTTGGGACAAATTTTGAAGTAAAAAAATATTTTTTAGTCCAAAAAATTTTTAATTGCCAAAAAATTAATCAACAATATTTGAATCCGAGACACGAGAATCCTAGGTTCTATTACTTTTGTTAAATTTACAAAGTTGTTCTATTTTTATAATTTTTTCAGTTTTTTTAATTTTAAAAATAATATCCTTTTATTAATTTTACTTATGTTCACAAATTAACTTAATTAATTACATTTTACTAAAATAATTACATAAAACTATAAATCAATACGTAACAAATTTTTTTACATAAATTAAATTCATTTTAAATATTAAATCTCAAAAAATTTGGCAAATGATATAATTTGTTGCAAAGTAATTAAGATAATTACGTGTTAACAGAAAAAAAAAAGATTTATCCATACTTAAAATTTATTCTCGGACATTATTTTTAAACAAATTATAACAAAATATAAAACTAAATAAAACATCATTAAAAAAATTTAGTACAACAAACTAAAAATTAAACATAGATGATGATGATGCTTACCTTCAACAAGTACGAAAATAACACGAGAAGAAATCCAAGCAGAGTAGGAGCACGAAAAATTTATAATATGACAATGTTTAAAAAAAATATTACATCACAATATAACGATTAAAAAATAATATCGTAACAAAAAAATTATTGTAAAAAATAAAATTTAAGTAAGCTTACCTTTAAGAAAATGAAGAAACCGTGAAGAACAAATTAACAATAAGAACGAGAACAAAAATCAATAGGATATATATAATGAGAATGAGAATGAGAGCAGCACGACATCAAATATATATAGTCGGAAATAAAATGAAAGAAGAAGCTGAATTCTTCCGTGAACCACACAATAATTCAATACATAATAATTTCAAACAATAATTCAATACACAATACACAATAATTCAATTACACAATAACTGGTTTCAATAATAAAAAAAATATACACAATAATTCAATTATTTGGTGTCTTATTGCTCCGGATTCAAAAAGTTGTCTTGTCGACCACTATTGGCGACAAGACAACTTCATTATATATTTTTTAAAACAAAAATCAGCCTGATTTTTTGTGGCCCAAAATTTTCTTATTTTATTTTATTTTTTAAAGGTGAATCCGGGACAGTCTGTCTCGGATTCAGCAGAAGCGTCAGAGCTGTCATCTGACATCTCTGCTGAATTCGGGACAGACTGTCCCGGATTAGTATAGTTTGATAACCTTTTATAAAATGCAATATTTTAATACATTTTTATTTATTTTATATTATTTAATAAAAAAACCCGTTTTAAGTGAGGATCATTCCACATATTTATTCGTACGATTTTTGTTATGCTATACGAAAGGCTTTTTTAAATAATTCATATAAAATAAAAACAAATTATAAAAATATACCATTTTATAAAACTTTCTCAAAGTATGATAATCCGACACTCTGTCCCGGATTTGGCAGGCTTCTGCCACCATGGCAGAAGCATGGCAGAGTTCCTGCCAAATCCGAGACAAAGTGTCCCGGAATTCAATTTTCTTTTATTTTTTTTTAATTTCAAATTATTAATAAATATATAAAATCTAATCAATGTATTTAATTAGAAAATCAAGGATTTTAAAGTCTATTAAAATAATTATCATAAAATAAAATTCATAACATTTAATTAATTATTATGTTTCATAAATTAATTTTTGATTATAAATAATTAGAGTTAGTTTTATTAATTACACTATTAATATAAATTAACAACCGTCGTACGTGATTTCACATGTTTGATAATTTAATCATATTTAAAATATCTAAAAAATTATCATAGTGAAAGAATATGAGAGTTTTGATATAAAGTAGATAGAATAAGCAAAAAAAAAAATTATGTGGATAATTTATTAAAGACTGATAAATGATTAAATTTGAAAAAAAGTTATAGATAAACAGATGTAAGGATGTTAGAAAAAAATATGGATAATTTATTAATTTAAGATCTAGTAATTAATTTAATTCACAAATATTTTCTCAAAAAATAGAGAATAATCTACACAAGAGCTATAATGGAAAGTAAATTACGGTTTTTTTAAATAAAATTATGAATATTACAAATAAAATTGTACACACATTAAATGTATTAGTGTTAAGAAATATACAATTAATAAAATAATTAATTATGACATATTACCTTTTAACCATTGAAAAATAAATTGAACAAATATGATTATAATCTAAACTTATTTAAAAATTATTATGATAAAAAATATATAAAAAAGCAAAAAATTATTTAAGATTAATATTAACATTAATCTTATATATTAACAGTGTTTATCATTTACAAAAGTATACATTTAAAAATAACAAACTATTACGGTATATTAAATAAAATAACTACTAATATTAAAATTTAAATATTATTTTTATTAATACACAAAATATTTATTTTCTTTTATTATAATACCTTTTATATACATATTATTTTATTTAGTAAATTAACTCGATTAAGGAACAAGTTTTTTTTTCGTTTTCTTATTCTATCCGAAATCTGACAAAAAAAATTTAAAATTTTAATTAGTTCTTTGTGTAGTAATTTCTCTATTTTTTGGAGAAAATATCCGGAAATTAAATTAATTATTATATTTTATGAAAAATTAAAGTTAAAATTTTTAATATTTTTAATTCAAAAATATTATCAATAAAAACCATAATAATATTAATAAGACTAACAGTAATTTTTTTGTACTTTATATACTCATATAGCAATGATAATACATTACTTAATATTTATATTAATTGTGCAATTAATAAAACTAAATCTAATTATTTTATAAATTTAGTTCTTAAATTAATTTATGAAACATAAGAACAATTAATTAAATGGTATGAATTTCATTTTATGGTAATTATTTTAACAGACTTCAAAATCATTGATTTGTTAATTTAATATTTTGACTAAATTTTATCTATTTATTTAATAATTTCAAATTTTTTTAAAAAAGAAAAGAAATGAGCACTGCCATGATGGCAGAAGCCTGCCAAATCCGGGACAGAGTGTCCCGGATTATCATATTTTGGGTTTAGTGCATGCTGCCTGCAGGGCACACCCCGCGGGTGATGTGTAACCCCATGATTGGTCAAAATCAGTGGATCCCCAGTGGATCCCACGTGGGATCCACTAATTTTGAAACGGCCCTAACTCTATAATAAATAAATATGCGGAAATTTTTTTTTTTATAAACTACTAAATAAAATATGTACATATATGCCCATACATATATGCACTGAATTAAAATACTTAAAATAATTTCATGACTAAATAAATAAACAATTTAAATACTTAAAAAAAATGCATTCTTTGAATTAAATAAATATCTGAGTCAACCCCTATAATTCAAAATATACTGCATAAATAAAATAAATAAAAAGTGTGCATGCACTAAATTATTTAATAAAATATTCCCATAAACCTCAACCACTGAAAATATAATAAAATGTTTCACATGACATCATGCACGGTGACTCAGAAGCTGTCACGGTCACGGGGCTACTGCAGCGCTGCTCATAGATCCTCACCACCGGTAGGAGTAACCTGCTCCTCTACGTACTCACCTGCACCATATCAGTGTAGTGAGCCTAGAGGCCCAACATGCATACTAACAAGGGTTTAAAATAATTTAAATCCATTTAATACTAATACATACATATACATGAATGAGCATGCTTAAAAATTACATAACATAATTTACTTAAATAAACATAAATACATAATACATAACATACATACTTGAGTTGTTGAGCATTTATTTTCTTAACATCGAATGGTCCTATCCGTAAGTGTGACCCATACTTATAGTGCGACTGATCAGTCTAAGAAACCATCGTACGAGGCTGGTGGCGAACCACCCATACATAAATGGCAGAAACTGCCCATACATAAATGGCAGAAAACTGCCCATAAATGGCCACACTACTTCAATTTCCACCTAAAATATTTTATTTGCTCAACCATAGAATTTCAATCATAGCATAAAAATTGATTTCATGAATGCATGTACTTAAATAAATTGTGTGTCCTTCATTTATATTTAATTTATTTTCTAATATCATATAATATTCAAATAACTTTTCATGCATAAAATAATTAAATATAAACTCAGGACACATGAAATTTCTCATGGATGGTTCTGGACTGCTGGCCCTACACTCATGCCCAATAACTTAACTTAAGACTTGGTCCATTAAGACTAAATTAGGCCCAATAACACTGACCCTGGCCCAATGGGCCCAAAAACCCATTAACGGCCCAATAACTTTCATGGGCTCCCAAGCCCATAAAAATTTCTGGCCAACTTAAAAATTTAAATAAAAATTATTAAAAGCCCAAAAATAATTAAAATAACCCAAAATAATTTAATGTAACCCAAATAAATTAAATGGTACTAATTAAATTTTTGGGAATTTAATTAGTCCATTTAACTCCTAATTAACTTAAAAACTTAAAAATAAAAATACCCGAGCCCAATTAAAATAACCCGGACCCGGACCCAACTAACTTAACCCATATTATTTTAGACCCGACCCGGACCACATGACCCGACCCGGATCCACCAACACCCAAAAACCCGAACCCTAATCTTCCTCTTCCTACCCTCTCGGCCGCCGAGGGCTTGGGCAGCAGGCCTTCAACGCCTGCTGCCGCCCTGCTCCGGCCACGACCGGCCGGAGCGCCGCCGGCAGGACCTCCCCAGGGTCCTGCCGGTTCGAACTCCACCAAGCCCCCGACCCCATGCACGTCCAACCACTGAACCGAAGCCCTGCAACCCAAAACCCTAATCTGCTCTCGGCCGAGCACTTGAGTGAAGAAGGTGACCACCTGGGCTCGTTTGGCTCGGACCACTCGAGCTACTCGAGCCCAGACCATGTACCCACACCCCCGGAGACCTAGCCATCAGCCGAACCATGCATGGAGGGAAAGAAACCGTGAGCATGCTATGAAATTCGAAGAATAATGCACAAACAACAACCTTCAAACGATTTTTCTGAATAATCTTTAAACAATTCTGATTCACAACAATTACATACACGTATACACTGATATAATGTCAAAACGAGAAGAAAACCATGCCTTTCACCGTAGATATGGATTTAACACGTGTAGGAAGGACTTCGGGACGACGGGACGACTTTGGCTTGCTTGGAACCTTGAAAACCGGCTATGGAGTCTTCTTGGAGGTTGGTTCGGTGAAGAAGGAGATGGAGGGTGACGGCTGATGGGGGAGGAAAGGATCGGCTAGTAGGGTTTGGGTAGATTAGGTTTTATTTTGTATTAATTAAGATATAGGTTAAATAATTAAATATATAATTAAGGATATAATATATAAAATATAACTTAACTAAAACTCTAAAAGAAATCTTTAAAAAAAATCTGAAACATTATTGAAAATCCCGAAATTAAAATTAAGGGAATTTTTAAAAGTGATTAAAAGTCATTATCTTGACTAATTTTGGATAAAAATGACCCCTAAAATTAAATAAAATTAAATACTTAAAATTTTGAGATAATAAAACTCAAAATAATATTTTAAGGCTCTAAAAAGGCTCATAAAATAATTTGGGTGAAAAGTTGTCATCTCGTCCGTCCACGGTCCCGTCTACGCGATTAAATAATAAAAATACTAAAAATCATAAAAATCACTAATTATGGGTTAAATGCTTAAAAAATAAATTAAATCATGCATAAATAATTCACATAATTATTTAACCCATAAATCATAATTTTAAATAATTAAATATCCTAACTATGCAGGCGGATTTATGTAATTAAAAATACCGGGTGTTACAATTCTCCCCCCCTTAAATTGAATTTCGTCCTCGAAATTAAAGTACTTACCCGAACAACTCCGGGTAGCGAGTCCTCATATCCTCCTCGGTCTCCCAAGTAGCTTCCTCCTCCGAGTGATTCAGCCACTGGACTCTGACCATCGGTATGACCCGCGTCCTAAGCCTCCGCTCCTCTCTAGCCAAGATCCGCACTGGTCTCTCCTCGTATACAAGATCTGGTGGCAACTGTAAGGGCTCGAAATCCAACACATGCGACGGGTTGGAGACATATCTCCGAAGCATGGATACATGGAAAACGTTGTGCACTGCCGCTAGCCCTGGAGGTAGAGCTAAACGATAGGCCAACGTGCCAACTCGCTCCAAGATCTCGAATGGCCCTATATATCTCGGATTAAGCTTGCCTCTCCGTCCAAAACGCGCTACTCCCTTCATAGGTGACACCTTCAAGAATACGTGATCACCTACTGCGAACTCCAAATCGCGTCGTCTGGCATCTGCATAACTCTTCTGCCGACTCTGCGCAGTCCTCATCCTCTCTCGAATCTGCGTCACGATGTCAGCTGTCTGCTGCACAATCTCCGGACCTAACAAAATCCGCTCACCACCCTCATCCCAATGCACCGGAGATCTGCATCTCCTCCCATACAGTGCTGCATATGGAGCCATACCTATAGACGACTGAAAGCTGTTGTTATAGGTAAACTCCACTAATGGCAGTCTAGTCTCCCAAGATCCTCGAAAATCGATGACACAAGCTCTCAAAAGATCCTCGAGAACCTGGATCACTCTCTCGGACTGTCCATCTGTCTGGGGATGAAATGCTGTACTGAACAAAAGTCTAGTCCCCAAAGCTGTGTGCAGACTCTTCCAAAACGCAGATGTGAATCTCGGATCTCTGTCTGACACAATAGACACTGGTATGCCATGCAGTCTAACTGTAACATCCCACTGTATCAAGACGGGTCTTTTCAGCGTGCTTATGTCCTCACTCACACGCACCCTGAGAAACTTCCCAGGGGGTCACCCATCCTATAATTGCCCCAAGTCAAGCACGCTTAACTTTAGAGTTCTTATGTGATGAGCTCACGAAAAGAAGATGCACCTTCTTGATATGAGCAGTACATATGAAATCTTTTAATCCCTCCTCAACTATGTAGTCCCATACTTACACAGTCTCAGAATCCCCTCTCATTCCGGCACGGGATCGGTTCATTCATGTCTCCCTCCGCCTAGAAGCCTTTCAAGAGCCGCTCATTGTCCGTGCAACCTCTTGGCACCGGCGATCACTCCCCGCCTCTTCAGCCCCGGGCGTCACACTAACAATCTCTCTAATGTAAAGCTCTGCATACTGTGTCAAAGTATAGTTAGTCCTCACCGGCAAGAAATGAGCTGACTTGGTGAGTCTATCCACAATCACCCAAATCGCTGTGCAACCTCTGGCACTCCTCGGCAAGCCAACCACAAAGTCCATCGTAATATTCTCCCATTTCCATTCCGAAATGGGAAGAGGTCTAAGGAGTCCTGCTGGACGCTGATGCTCTGCTTTGACTTGCTGACAAGTCAAGCACTCTGACACCACTCTCCCGATGTCACTCTTCATCCCAGGCCACCAATACAATAACTGCAAGTCTCGGTACATCTTCGTACTTCCGGGGTGAATGGAGTACGGAGACGCATGAGCCTCTGCTAGAATCTCGGCTCTCAACTGATCAACGTTCGGTACCCACATCCTCCCACGGTACTGAACGATGCCATCCTCCACTGTATACAAGAGATTACCTCTGGCCTCATCTCTCTGTCTCCATCGCTGTAGCTCCTCATCAGTGGACTGTCCCTCTCTAAACCGATCTCGCAGAACTGGCTGCACCGTCAACACTGACAAGCTCGGTGCATGGCCACTCGGATAGCACTCCAAACCAAATCTCTGAATCTCGGTCTGTAGTGGTAACTGTACAGTCAAACATGATATCACTGACGACTTCCGACTCAAAGCATCTGCCACTACATTAGCCTTACCCGGATGGTAGCTAATGTCACAGTCATAGTCCTTAACAAGCTCAAGCCATCTGCGCTGCCTCATGTTCAACTCCTTCTGGGTGAAGAAGTACTTGAGGCTCTTGTGGTCGGTGAAAATCTTGCACTTCTCGCCGTAAAGATAGTGCCTCCAGATTTTCAACGCAAATACCACTGCTGCAAGCTCCAAATCATGCGTCGGATAGTTCTGCTCATGAATCTTCAACTGTCGCGACGCATATGCGATAACTCTGCCACTCTGCATAAGTACTGCGCCCAAACCAAGCTTGGACGCGTCGGTGTACACCACTAACTCCTCATGTGGCACTGTCATAGCTAACACCGGTGCTGAAGTAAGTGCATCCTTCAGCTGATCAAAGCTCCTCTGACAATCTGGACTCCAACTATACTTCGCGTTCTTCTTGGTCAAGGAAGTCAAGGGTACTGCAATAGAGGAAAAACCCTTGATGAACTTCCTATAGTATCCTGCTAAACCCAAGAAGCTACGAATCTCCGAAGCATTCTTTGGAATCCCCCAATCCCTCACTGCCTGCACCTTGGACTGATCCACTGCAATCCCATCCCTAGAAATAATGTGGCCTAGAAACGCCACCTGCTCCAACCAAAACTCACACTTACTGAACTTTGCAAACAGTCGATGCTCTCTCAAAGTCTGCAAGGCTGTATGCAAATGCTGTGTATGCTCCTCAATGCTCCTCGAGTAGATCAATATGTCATCAATGAATACAATGACAAACTGATCTAGATACGGCTGGAAAACACGATGCATGAGATCCATAAAAACTGCTGGAGCATTGGTCAACCCAAAGGGCATCACCAAGAACTCATAGTGCCCATATCGTGTCCTAAAGGCAGTCTTAGACACGTCTGAATCTCTGACTCTCAACTGATGGTAACCAGATCGCAGATCGATCTTGGAGAATACCGAAGCTCCCTGCAACTGATCGAATAAATCCTCTATCCTCGGTAGCGGATACTTATTCTTCACTGTGACTCTGTTGAGCTCTCGGTAGTCAATGCACAATCTCATGCTGCCGTCCTTCTTCTTCACAAACAACACTGGAGCTCCCCATGGAGAAAAGCTAGGACGAACAAAGCCCTTCTCCAACAGCTCCTGAATCTGCTCCTTCAACTCTCTCATCTCTGTAGGAGCAAGTCGATACGGTGCCTTAGAGATGGGCACAGTATCCGGCAACAACTCAATACTGAACTCCACCTCTCTCACTGGTGGAACTCCTGCAACATCGTCAGGAAAAACATCTGGATAGTCACGTACCACCTCTATATCTGATAAAGATCTGCTAGAAACGTCTGAGGTAGTGACCACACTAGCAAGAAAACCCTGACATCCATTGCGCAACAGTTTCCTCGCACGAACAAGTGATATCATCTGAGGAATACTGCTAGACTGAGATGCAAAGAAAGTAAACATCTCTCCTCCTGCCGGCTTTACTGACACTGTCCTACGTCGGAAATCAATCGAAGCTCCATTAACTGATAGCCAGTCCATACCCAAAATCAAGTCAAACCCAGTCAAAGGAAGAACCACTAGATCTGCTCGAATGGAGTGTCCCTGCAACTCCAATGCCAGATCCCTGATGACACTAGTGGTAGTGATAATCTGACCGGATGGCATAGTAACATCGTAACCACTGTCTACAACCTCCGGTGAAATGCCTATCCGTCTGATAAAATCTCGGGAGATAAACGAATGCGTGGCTCCTGAATCTAGCAACGCAAACGTGGAGTTGCCTCCAACTAGAATTCTTCCTGCACGCAGAAGATTCCCAACAATTCACACCACTATGCTCCCAAGGTTAAAACACTAAAATCCTTAATTCTAATCACAAAGAAACAAAATTCTTATTCTAGCATGCTGATAATTAAACTCATGTAACAGGCATTCAGATATAATCGCAATTAAACAAAAGCAAAGAATTGAAAGAGTTCTAGGGGTTAGGTATACCGGTGATCAAGGAGGTATCTGGGTCTGCCTCCTCAGCCTGCATCACATAAACTCGCCCACTGACATTCTGCCTCTGCGGGCAGTTGGCAATCTGATGCCCTGGCTCCTTGCAACGATAGCAGACTCCTGCTCCCATAAGACACTGTCCGGAATGCATCTTCTGACACTTCGGACACACTGGATATCTCCCTGGAGTAGGGGCCCCGCCCCTAGTCTGCTGCTGTGGCTTCCCCTGAGGCCTCTGCTGATTCGGGCCCTTAGATGGCCCTGTAGACTGTTTCTTCGCAGGTGGCTGCGAAGATGGTCGCTGATACCCTGTCTGCACAAACTGCCTCTTACCCTGTTGCTCTCTCTGTATCTCCCTCCGTCCCTCCTCGGAACGCAAGGCCCTGCTGACTGCAGACTCATATGTAAAGACGTCTGCCATACGTACGTCATGCCTGATCTCAGCCTTCAGGCCCTCCACAAACTGTCGCAGCTTCTCCTGCGGACTATCAGCAATCATGGGCACAAAGTGACAGCCCCTCTCAAACTGGCTCACATACTCCACAACAGATCTGTCCCCCTGTCGGAGACTCATGAACTCTCGGATCATGCGACTGCGCACATCCTCAGTGAAATATTTGGCGTAGAAAATATGCCTGAACTCAGCCCACGTCAGTGTAGGTAGATGGACTCCTCTGACTGCCCCCTCCCACCAAAGGGCTGCATCGCCTCGCATCATATACGTAGCACAGCTCACCCTGTCGGTGTCTGTGATCCCCATATAATCGAAGATGGACTCAAGAGAGCGAATCCATCCCTCAGCCACCAATGGATCGGTGGTCCCCACAAACTCCTTAGGCCCCTTCTTCTGGAACCTCTCTGCGACGTCCTCCTCGTGGGACAGTCTGGGACGGGCAGCCTGCTGCTCCCGCAAGGCAGTAATACCCGCCATCATCGTGGCACTGGCCTGCTCCAGTGCTGTCATGGGGTGCTGCTGAGGTGGCGGTGGAGGTGGAGGTGGATGTGGAGGTCTCCCACGTCGATTCACCTGTCTGGGAGGCATTCTGCACCACCACATATTTATTTACGTAAATCGCCTTGCATAACTAAGTGTTTAAAATTTAAGGCTAACTTAAATTCTAGAAATTAAATCATACTATAAACATTAAAACTTACAGACCGGTAGCGTGGATTTCTGAGCTCGCAAAGCAGTAGTGACCCCTCCAAGGACCGTGCTCTGATACCAACTGAAACGGCCCTAACTCTATAATAAATAAATATGCGGAAATTTTTTTTTTATAAACTACTAAATAAAATATGTACATATATGCCCATACATATATGCACTGAATTAAAATACTTAAAATAATTTCATGACTAAATAAATAAACAATTTAAATACTTAAAAAAAATGCATTCTTTGAATTAAATAAATATCTGAGTCAACCCCTATAATTCAAAATATACTGCATAAATAAAATAAATAAAAAGTGTGCATGCACTAAATTATTTAATAAAATATTCCCATAAACCTCAACCACTGAAAATATAATAAAATGTTTCACATGACATCATGCACGGTGACTCAGAAGCTGTCACGGTCACGGGGCTACTGCAGCGCTGCTCATAGATCCTCACCACCGGTAGGAGTAACCTGCTCCTCTACGTACTCACCTGCACCATATCAGTGTAGTGAGCCTAGAGGCCCAACATGCATACTAACAAGGGTTTAAAATAATTTAAATCCATTTAATACTAATACATACATATACATGAATGAGCATGCTTAAAAATTACATAACATAACTTACTTAAATAAACATAAATACATAATACATAACATACATACTTGAGTTGTTGAGCATTTATTTTCTTAACATCGAATGGTCCTATCCGTAAGTGTGACCCATACTTATAGTGCGACTGATCAGTCTAAGAAACCATCGTACGAGGCTGGTGGCGAACCACCCATACATAAATGGCAGAAACTGCCCATACATAAATGGCAGAAAACTGCCCATAAATGGCCACACTACTTCAATTTCCACCTAAAATATTTTATTTGCTCAACCATAGAATTTCAATCATAGCATAAAAATTGATTTCATGAATGCATGTACTTAAATAAATTGTGTGTCCTTCATTTATATTTAATTTATTTTCTAATATCATATAATATTCAAATAACTTTTCATGCATAAAATAATTAAATATAAACTCAGGACACATGAAATTTCTCATGGATGGTTCTGGACTGCTGGCCCTACACTCATGCCCAATAACTTAACTTAAGACTTGGTCCATTAAGACTAAATTAGGCCCAATAACACTGACCCTGGCCCAATGGGCCCAAAAACCCATTAACGGCCCAATAACTTTCATGGGCTCCCAAGCCCATAAAAATTTCTGGCCAACTTAAAAATTTAAATAAAAATTATTAAAAGCCCAAAAATAATTAAAATAACCCAAAATAATTTAATGTAACCCAAATAAATTAAATGGTACTAATTAAATTTTTGGGAATTTAATTAGTCCATTTAACTCCTAATTAACTTAAAAACTTAAAAATAAAAATACCCGAGCCCAATTAAAATAACCCGGACCCGGACCCAACTAACTTAACCCATATTATTTTAGACCCGACCCGGACCACATGACCCGACCCGGATCCACCAACACCCAAAAACCCGAACCCTAATCTTCCTCTTCCTACCCTCTCGGCCGCCGAGGGCTTGGGCAGCAGGCCTTCAACGCCTGCTGCCGCCCTGCTCCGGCCACGACCGGCCGGAGCGCCGCCGGCAGGACCTCCCCAGGGTCCTGCCGGTTCGAACTCCACCAAGCCCCCGACCCCATGCACGTCCAACCACTGAACCGAAGCCCTGCAACCCAAAACCCTAATCTGCTCTCGGCCGAGCACTTGAGTGAAGAAGGTGACCACCTGGGCTCGTTTGGCTCGGACCACTCGAGCTACTCGAGCCCAGACCATGTACCCACACCCCCGGAGACCTAGCCATCAGCCGAACCATGCATGGAGGGAAAGAAACCGTGAGCATGCTATGAAATTCGAAGAATAATGCACAAACAACAACCTTCAAACGATTTTTCTGAATAATCTTTAAACAATTCTGATTCACAACAATTACATACACGTATACACTGATATAATGTTAAAACGAGAAGAAAACCATGCCTTTCACCGTAGATATGGATTTAACACGTGTAGGAAGGACTTCGGGACGACGGGACGACTTTGGCTTGCTTGGAACCTTGAAAACCGGCTATGGAGTCTTCTTGGAGGTTGGTTCGGTGAAGAAGGAGATGGAGGGTGACGGCTGATGGGGGAGGAAAGGATCGGCTAGTAGGGTTTGGGTAGATTAGGTTTTATTTTGTATTAATTAAGATATAGGTTAAATAATTAAATATATAATTAAGGATATAATATATATAAAATATAACTTAACTAAAACTCTAAAAGAAATCTTTAAAAAAAATCTGAAACATTATTGAAAATCCCGAAATTAAAATTAAGGGAATTTTTAAAAGTGATTAAAAGTCATTATCTTGACTAATTTTGGATAAAAATGACCCCTAAAATTAAATAAAATTAAATACTTAAAATTTTGAGATAATAAAACTCAAAATAATATTTTAAGGCTCTAAAAAGGCTCATAAAATAATTTGGGTGAAAAGTTGTCATCTCGTCCGTCCACGGTCCCGTCTACGCGATTAAATAATAAAAATACTAAAAATCATAAAAATCACTAATTATGGGTTAAATGCTTAAAAAATAAATTAAATCATGCATAAATAATTCACATAATTATTTAACCCATAAATCATAATTTTAAATAATTAAATATCCTAACTATGCAGGCGGATTTATGTAATTAAAAATACCGGGTGTTACAAATTTTGACCAATCATGAGCCGCCACATCACCCGCAGGACACTACCCTGCGGATAGCATCTACTCAACCCATATTTTGATGACGTGAGACCCACTAATTTTGACCAATCATGAGCCGCCACATCACCCGCAGTGCCTTGCGGGTAGCATCTACTCAACCCATATTTTGATGAAGTTTTATAAAATGGCATATTTTTATAATTTGTTTTTTTTATATTAATTATTTAAAAAAGCCCTATATGAAATACAAGGGCAAATATTTGAAAAACTAAAACCAAGTATCTTGAATTTTGTCGAACTGTATTCAAGGGGTGAGATTTTTTCTCCTCCGTGCACAAGAAATCCTGTCACATGGATTGTGTTTCACCTGGTTTAGTGCCCATCGTTCATTTGGTGTGAGACCTCATATCAATTTAATAGTTATGCAGTACTTTAGTGCCCATCGTTCATTTGGTGTGAGACCTCATATCAATTTAATAGTTATGCAGTACGATCCACCCGATGGAGAATTGAAGTTCCCTTAGTGAACTATGAGTTAACAATGGTCATGATCAAGGGTGGACCTATTTTTTTTCTTTTTGAAGGGGTTAAATTTGATGTGAAAAGTAATATACACATACGGAATGAAAGTATTTGTGTTATAATCATCTCACATTGAATAACAAAACTAACAAAAAATGAGTTATAAACCTTTGAGGCAAACCACACAATAGACAAGTCTCTTGGAATGAACATCTTACGGGTTTATAACCTAACATTGTTGCTCACATTGAGAGCCGACGTAGCGAAAGGGAAGACATAAAAAAGGGCTACCATCAAAGAAAATGTTAGTGAAAGCCGTCTAGAGTGGACCATCGCGAACGTCTCAACGGGGGTCGGCAATGTTACAATTGCCAACATTGAATAATAAACTAACAAAGAGTGAACCCTTGAGGTAACTCACCCAATATGTAAACTTTTTGGGATGAACACCTCATGAGTTTATAATCATAATTTGTGTCATTGTGCATAACAACAAATGTGTTACGTTATTTCCATTTAAGAATAATAATGGTAAATATTGACAAGATGAAAAACTCATTTTAGACTTGTCGATGGGACGGGTCTAGATCCGATTAAACGGGTTCACAAGAGGGTTCGAGACGGATCTTGGGTTTGGTCAAACCCGCCTTGCCAAAGTATCTCTATATATTAAATTTAAAATACACATGTATATATAAATATAAATATATATGTAATATTAACAATATATAATTATATTTTTATATTAAATAATTAATATTTTATTCACAATTTGAGTGTATAATATTATTGGATCGAAATAAATTTATTTTATTATGACAGATTTAGTATAACAATGTATCATTATAATATTTTTTGACTAATAATTATTAAATAATTACAAATTGATAAATATTTGAGAATAAATTTTTTTTGTCTTTAATATTATCAATATATATTTGAAATTAAATTTAATGATTTTTGATAATTTTTAAATTTTTTTAATTTAATAAATTTAAAATTATTTATTTTATGACGAGTCCAATTGATCTAATTTAAATTAGACTCACCAAATCACAAGATGGAACGAATCCAAAGAAAAACGGGACGAATCTTGGGCTTAGCCAAATCCCCCTTGCCGTCCCCGTTCGTAACCAATGGTCCTTATTTTGTGACATTTTAGAGGAAAAAAAAGAGTTACAAAATTTATTTATGGGGTTCGCACGTGAGAACGAACAATACACAAAATGGGCTGTGGCCACACACGTGTGTGTATTGCAGCATATAAGACCCTCCGAGTCCCACGCCATGCTCCACGCCCACAAAGCTACGTTCTCATTATTACCAAACAACAAAAATAGAACCTCACACCCCAAATTCAAAGCCCTAGAAAACCCCCCCAATTCAATCGAAGCCCGAATTGCCAAATTCTGGGAAATTCCTCTTGATATCCCGTAGCCCCCAATTGTGACATGGCTGTGGCGCCGGTGCGGGAGCAGGCCCTCCCACTGTTGGCGGCTGCGAATAACCATGGGGATTTGGCTGTAAAGATATCGTCTTTGAAGCAGGCCAAAGACATTCTGTTGTCCGTCGAGCCGTCTCACGCCGCTGATCTTTATCCGTTCTTGCTGGAGCTTCAGTTTTCTCCCGAAACCCTTGTTAGAAAGTACCTCATTGAGTAAGATGTTGCTATACACCGGTTAATTTCTTCCGAATATCTGGTTCTATTTGATTCTTTAATCTTTTCATATCTGTTTTCTTCTTTCCACTGCAATTTTTAAAAACAATTTTCCAATTACATAAGCCTTTATCATGAAGTGAAGTATGGTTTCCTCGTTGTGGAGGTAAATTACAAGTGTAATTATCGGTCAGGCGTGATTTCTGTCAAATACTAAATTTTTATGAACGTGACCATTTCTATTTGATGTTACATGGAACCTACTACTACGAGTACTTATTGAGATTGTAGTTCTCAGTTATTAAATTTAATCATAGATGGCTTCTATTTGACTAGTGGTGTTCATCACAGTTTGGTTCGGTATTAGATGAAATCCAAGCCAAACCATAAAATATTGATGACCAAACCAATGCAAACCAAGAATTTCGGTTTGCATAATCAATTTTAAGTTTCGAATTTTAGCACTAATTAGGGCATGAGGTGTTTATTTGGAAAAGTAGAAATTGACACTAGATAGAAGCGGTGTGCACATTATATATTTTTATTTTTTTATTATAGATTAGAATGATTATAACTAAGATATCATAAATTAAAATATTTATGCATGTTACATATTTGTGCAATTTATATTTATAAAAGAAAGACCAAAACTTTTAGTTTTATTATTATATTTATCTAGATCTAAATATGCAACAAATAAATTCTTTATGTAATTGGACTATTTGCAAATTTTACTAATAATAGAACATAAAAAAATCAAATAAAATATTTTTATATCCCAAAAACTCATATATTAAAGTAACAAGGTATATACTTAATTGGTTTGGTTTGGTTCGGTTTAGTTCTGTCTAAAACTTGAATCAAACCAATCTTTTCGGTTTGGTTGATTTTTTTAAAAACCAATTCAAACCGTGATTGACTGAAAACTGATTTAAACCGTAGATCCAGACCGTGATTGACTGAAAACCGATTCAGTCCATGTGATTTGGTTCCACTATCTCATTCGCAATGATATCTCATATTCAGTTTGCGGATGATACACTATTTTTTGTCAAGAGAAAGGGCCACTTGCGGTTTTTGGTAGACGTCAGATCGTTTTGTAACATGTCAGGTTTAAGAATCAATTTGTGGAAGAGTGCGTTGTTGTGTATCGACCGCGAAGTGGAAGAAGTGGAATAGTTAGCCCGACAAATTGGTTGCAGCAGGGAGAATTGGCCCATTAAGTATTTGGGGTACCATTAGAAGGGAATCCATTAAAAATTTCGTTTTGGGAACCGATTTTGACTAATGGCAAAGAAGTTGGCAAGTTGGAAGGCAAGTTGGAAGAAAACATTTTTGTCAAGAGGGGGGAGATTAACATTGATTGCTGTAGTTTTGAACGCTTTGTCGATGTATTTCTTGTCTATTTTTCGGGTACCAAAGGGCATAGCGGAGGCGGTGGAGAAGGTTATGAGGGATTTCCTATGGGTTGAGACTGATGGTGATAAACATTGTCATTTGGTCGCTTGGGAGCAGGTGTTCAAGCCCAAAGATAGGGGGGGTGGTTTGGGAATTGAGAACATCTGTTTGAGGAATAGGGCATTGTTATGGAAACGGTGGTGGAGGTTTTATGTCGAAACAAACCGTTGTGGAAGAGGATCATAGTGAGTAAACTCGGGTTACAAGGAATGGAAGGGATGTTGGTTTAGCAAGGAATGTTATTTTCAGTTGTCCATGGAAATCTATTTCTAGATCTTACTCGGTTTTTCACCAATTAGTGAGGACAGTGGTTAAAGGGGTATCAAGGTTAGGTTTTGGGAGGATAGGTGGTGGGGGATTCTTCCTTTCGGGATCTGTATCCGTCTTTAATTCAGATTCATCGGTCCACAATATGCCTATTTCGTATTTTGCTATGTTCGAGAACCCTTCTTCTTCCCTCTCATGGGACTTGCATTTTTGAAGTGTTATGAGGGATGAGGGATTAGATGAGTTGAGCGCTTTGTTAGGTGGATTAGACAGGGTAAAGTTGATTGAAGGGGTAGACGATATTAGAGTGTGGGATGGGGATCCTTTAGGTTTTTTTTCAGTCAAGTCCTTATTTGAGTCATTCTTTCCGAGTAGTAGCTTTTCCGTTTTCTCTTTTTCAATGTTATCCGGAAGGTTCCGGTCCTGACAAAGGTCCAAGTATTTTCGTGGACTGTGGTGTTGAGAAAGTTGCCGACTTCGGAGATTATGCAAAAGAGGTGGCCCACGTGCTCTGTGCCCGAAAGTTGGTGTGTGCTGTGTCGGAAAGAGAGGGAGATGCAAAATCACATGTTGATTCATTTTACTTTTACGAGTGGGTTGTGGGCTAAAGCTTTGGCAGAGATGAGGTTGGTTTGGGTGGTTCGAAGATCAACGTAAGAATTATTCGCTACAGATCTTGGACATCAAGTGGTGGAATCATGGCATATGTTGGTCCGTGTGGTTGGAGAGGAATAGGTGAATTTTAGACAACATTGACGAGTCGGTTGACGAGTGTTGGGAAAATATCAAAATTCAAATATCTACTTGGATTGGGTATCATGTAGAGTTTGAGAATGTCTCAATCTCAGATTTATTAAGAGATTGAGCTTTTGTCTATTGTTGATTGATATGAGTAGGGTCATGCTTAGACTTTTGTTGTTAGCGGATCACTTATCCGCCTATTGTAATTAATAGTTTTCCTGTAATTAATATAATATTGTTTCTTATTAAAAAAAAAGCTCATGTGATTTGGTTTGGTTTCTGAGCACCCTTGTTATTGACATGTAAATTCTGAAGTCAAAGAAAGAGTGCAAGCAAGAAAACGATGACTACTTGTCATGAATGTTTGTAATGTTGTTACCGTTAGTTTTGAAATAATAATTTTGAAGCGCACATAAAGTTATTTAGGTGATTGCATAATATGCGAATCAGTGTGTTTGAGGTCTGTTAGGTACTTTTGATTGCCAATGCATCTTCCTAGGTAGGACTTACCAAAGAAACTTGAAAACCAAATGAAAACACATTTAATTCGGCCAAATTTTAGACCCATAGGGTTCGTGACCTATGGGACACCTCCAGTGGAGGCGAAACATCTCAACTGATCCCGGATATTAATTATTTTTGTTACTTTGGTTCACCAATTTGCCATGGCTTGTGTTTTTGACCCAATACCCACAAACCTAACATGAACATGTTCAGAGGAGACTGACTTTGTGTGTTTATAACTTTATATAAGTTTAGTTTGAGGTTTATTCATTAGTCCTAACCCTATGTTGGAAATATGGACCAACTGTTCGTTTGGAATATTAAATCATAGTGTATCGTCTTGTGGACCTGACTTTGCAGTTTGCACAAGAAGTTAATGTCTCCAGAAACAAGTCTATGTAGCGTTGGACAAGCCTCTGGCTGTTAATGTGTATGTTGGTACAAGCAATGATGCACAATTTTTGTGAATAGAATTGTTTATTTTCAAACACGGATTCTAACTGGAGGACTACACCATGGCCCATGCTAATTAGCCTCGGATGTTCCATGCAGCACCCACTGAACACATCGAACCATGCATGTGGCTAAGAGCCCTAACATCCCATTCACAACGATGCAATTATCAGGGGTGTGCTCTACCACTGAGCTAATGGCCTGTTGTGTGAGCCTAATTAAACATCAATTTCTATCTGTTCGTATTTTTGTTTTGGCTAAAGATAAATTTGCACCAATTTATAGACAAAAACTACTTCCCACATTTTTTGGTTGATAAATTTCATGTAGTAATTATTTCCACAATCACCATTTATACCTTTTATTTTAAAGTTTTTTAACTGAATTTTTTTTCGGAAATTTATATTCGGAGTCATCCTTTGTATCCTTCTGTGTTAGATAGAATTTGGTTTTGTTTATTAAAGGTTATGTTAGATTTTCAAATTTGATTTTTATAATGTGATTTCTCTTACAATTGAGGAAAAAGTGTAGAGAATTTTACAAAATCACCCTTCACTTCATTTTGTTTTGGAGGCCCAAATGTGTTTTTGAAGGGTACTCCAAATTGGTATATGGAGGAAGATGTTGAATATTAAATATCTAATTATTGCTGACAAACTTTATGATAATCTTTGGAAAGCAGACACCAACCATTTCAAATGCTGAAGGAAGTTATTTTTTCGTTACGAGACTTTTCTTAGGTAGGAAATAGGCGAGGGTATTATTTTGTGAGTCTCTCTGTATGTTTGGGATGCTTATCGTCTTACCTTGTTAATTTTATGTTTGTTGTTGCCGTAGAGAAAATTTGGTCTTTGGAGTGTTCGTTTAAACAGTAGCGATTTTCATCAAATTTTATTCGAATAACTTTACTAAGTGATATATATCAGGTAGTGGAGGTTTTAAAGGAATATTATCTGTTGTTTCCCCTGAATTTTTAAATTTTATCATCTTATTTTGTGGGCTAGGTTTTGTTGGTGCAACAATCATTGTCTTCTAATATTTCCCTTTTGAGGACATTTTCTGAGTCTTATATTATATATTACCGTTCACATTAAAGATGCTCAATCGTGTTTGTTTGCAGGTTACACTTAATAGTATGTAATCTTACTTGGTAATTGTCAATAAAGGTGTCTCAGCATTCTTAACATTGTTGAGCTTGGTTGACAGGGTAATTGACGAGATTGGAGAAAAAACAATGGAGCATCTGTCCGTATTTTTACCTGTGTTATTAACATTGTTGAAAGATAATAATCCGAAGGTTTCAAAGCAATCTATTATCGCCGGCACAAAATTTTTTTATCGGTCATTGGAGGAATTAGCATTTCAGGTCTATTTCTCACTGTGAAGGAGTATGTTGATTTGTGCTGCATCTGCTTCTCTCTTACTGCTTGACCTATATGTCAACTGTTTCAGTAATTTTAGCTCATGACTTCTCTTATTCTAAATCCATTACTTTTTCTTCTGAATTTGTGCTGTTTGTTGTGATTATGAGACATGTGAGTAACTTTTGGTACAAAGATCGCATTCATATGAGTTAGCATAGGAGCATATATCTGACTTGAAGGCGACTCTGCAAATTTCATTTTGTGTATTGCATACAGTATGAACTGAATATTGAACTTGGCCGACCTCTTCTTTTAATCCTTGCATTTCTTTCCGTGGTTTCCCTTGTCTTACTGTTATTTCGGGGAATTATTAGTTTTGTTTTTATGTATGAAACTTTAAAACTGTATTTTAAAAATTATAGTTTCAACGGCATGGTATAGTTGAGAGGTGGCTTGAAGAGCTGTGGACCTGGATGATGAAGTTCAAGGATGCTGTTTTGGACACTATTTTTGAGGTATTATAAAGTTCCAGGTGCAGTGTAGTTTATGATGCAATAATCACCATCTTTCTTTAACTAGTGCTTATATCTCATCTTCATTTGTTCGGGTGTGAGCATAATTGGGCTTTTAACATGCCGAAGATTAAGATTATCTGAAGGTAGTACGGTTCTTGATATTGTAACATCTAGAGTTGGATGATAGAGATGAATTGTATTTGGGGACCTTAATACATGTGATGATTTCAGGGTGGTTCACATTGCCGTAGCCCTGGTTTACTTGCAAATGCACATTATATATTGTTCGTTTTATCTGACCCTTTCGCGAGGAAATTATTAGAATGTATCACACCTTCATTGATGGCAAACGAATTGTTCTGCAACCTGCCTGTCATGTTGGATTGTTCTTGAACACTTGCTTGACATGAAAAATTTCTTGCATTTTGTTTGTAGGTTGGCACTATTGGTCCAAAGTTGTTGGCGGTAAAATTTATGGAGAAATATGTTATACACTTCACATTTGATTCAAATGATCCTGGAACATACAATCCAGAAGGTAATCCATTTCAATCAATGACTGTAAGCATGAGTGTTTTGGACTTTTTGAGCTTCATTGCTGTGTTACCTTTTTAATGGGGCTGTTTTAATCCATCATGCGAAATGCATTTAAGAATCTGGTTAGTAACCATAATATTTCCATTGATTCTTTTCGTGTAGTTATGATAAGGCCTGGAAGTGAGTTCAATATCTCATGGATCATTGATGGTCATCCCGTTGTTGATCCGTCATTTTTTGTCAAAGATGCAACTAGATATTTGGGCATCTTGCTGGAGATGCTGCGGTCAGCTAGTAATTTTCTCGGTTCGCTGACAATAGCTGTCATCAATAGGTGAGCTTTGCAAATAGTTATTTAGTTTCCTTTCCTTTTGTAAATAGTTCTTTAGTTCCCTTGAAAAGTTTTATGAAACTTTGGCTTCTAAAATATCTTCTTTATTCTTTATTCATTATCATCTTTATTTTTTAAAAGATATAAACGCCACCTTAATTGGATTATCTTTTGAAGGACATATTTAACTTGCCAACTGAAGTGAGACTGTTTATGTTAATTGGAGGTTATGAGCATTCCTTGACAGATTTGAGTGCCATAACACTTATTGTTTGTTGGTAATAAACATGACTACATAAGTACATATTGGCTGGTTTCATCTGGTGCTATGACGGTTACCACTGGAAAAGCTTGTCCTTTAGGAGATTGCTTATTGTGGCTTGTTTGTGAAAGGAGTGTTTGGGTTTTGAGAAAGTGTTTTGTGACTCTGGATGCTGAAGATAATGAAACCACAAAAATTTGTTGTCTATATTTACTTGACTACTTATTAATTATTGCATAGGTTATCATATGCATTTGTGGTTTGTTGAAAGCTTTGAACTGTATGCATGGTTGAAGTAAATTCTCTGGAATATAAACACACGATTCCCCTGATTTGAATTTGATTTAATTATTTTCCTCAAGTGTTTTTGGTTTATACTCGAAACCTTGTTTTCTTGCTCAACAAATATGAAAGGAACAAACTCTGTAATTAAAGTAGGAGACGAAGTTTGTTTTGGATCTTGGAATACCACGACACCGATTATGCTATTAAATATTCTCTCACCAAATTGTTTGCATGTGTATCCCCATGTTTCCTTTGGGGACAGTTTCAAAGGTGTTTATTTATCATCCCCTTTCATGTTTTCTGTTAGTTTTACAACCTTGTTAGGCCTAATGACGTTCAATTTCACCTCTAATTCTGCGTGCTTTTATTTTTCACGGCTGTATTGTCTAATCTGTTGCTTTGAACTGGGTGTCACAGCTTGTATTGTATTTCTTTACGATTCATATTACATTTACTATGACTTTGAACGTAAGGGTTGTGGTGTGCATCGAAGATTTGTTTTGATAGCACACTCTTGATAAAATCCAGTATTGATTCGTTACTCTTGTCTAACATGTGCTGACTGTGTGATTGTGCTAATGCAGATTCAGCGAAAACTGTTCAACCTGCTACCCTTGCTTACACCTCACTAAAGTTTAAGCTATTTGTTGTTCATGCTTTTTTATTGAATACTAAAGGAAATATAAATCTTTGTTTATTTAGAATTTTGTTTGCAATTAAAGCTATGGGATAATCTGCTATTTGGTAATTCCCAAACAGTGACCTGTTTTTAGATGTATTTAATTGAGATTTTGGAGGGATCACTGAAGCTTGGAAAATTCTTCTGTGGTAAAGTTCTACTGCCTATTGTGCTATCACTGCAGCATGCTGTGCCGCGTTTTAGCAACGGAGTTAAATAGCAGTTTGCCAAAGACTGCTGAATTGATGGTTCAGATGAGAGAAGTAGGAGTTAGCCGATGTCAACATCATTTGCAGTTGATAGGGTCGATTAAGCTCTTGTAAATGTTTTTATACAAAACATCTCACCTTTTTATCTTGACTTTTGTATGAACATACACTTGCGTCATGTGATGCTTGTAAATACTATACTCTTTACATGATTTAAATGCGCCATGAATTTTATAATAAGTCATTCGGCTAGTATTTGTTTTATTGTTACAATAAGGTTTTGCACTGTCGTGCATGTTATCTTTCTTTTGTTGTCAATATTATATCCCTTATCTAATCCATGTGGAACTAGCACTTGTTCTTGGGATAAAGAGTTATCTTGAACTGTTATTTAAATTCAGTGTGCTAGAGCCTGTTTACTTTTTTCTGGGAAGAACACCCATGACGGTTTTATCTCGACTTTAATTTGGAAAGTGATCTACTTAATGTGGATTGCCAGCATGATATCCCAAAACTGCAAAATTGAGCAAGATGAGCTCTTCGTGTGAAGTGCATAAAGCCTCTTTTCTCTCCTTGATGATCAGTGACGTGGGGCCCGGAGTGCAGTGAAGTAGTTTTTGTGAGCAGTGCCATTTAAAAAGCCTACAGTAAGTGGAAACGAAAATGATGAACATCAATACACGAAAATGATGAACATCAATACACGAAAATGATGAACATCAATACTAAGTGCATTGACCGCTCTATCTTCAAGGAATTGAAGAAAAGGTGGAACACCTGATGGCTTGATGCTAAAAGTTGTTAGATATAGGTTATTGTTGAGCGTGTCTTGAATGGGTTATTAGTACAATGGAAATGTAAACGACATGATTGTACTCAGGACACATCATTTTAATTAGACTTTCAATGCTGCATATCAAGAAAAAGGTTGGAACTGATGGAGGATCTAAAACCCATTAATATTTGCTTTAAAATTTTGTTTCGTCATATAACTTTGATTTTGTTTATGATAATTTTTCTTCTTGAAGTTGTAAATTTAAGCCAATATGGTTTCCATAGTCGGACTCGGGTACAAGTCTGGATACATTTAATAAGTCAGTAGCCATTGATTTTGAAGGATGTAAATTATAAGTGGTCACATTCTCATAAATCAGTGGCTTTTGGGAGCGGTCTGGGGAGGAGGGGTAGTATCTTTTGGATTATGGTTGTTCACTGCATATGTTGGTTGGTTTGGTTTGAAAGTAACAGGAGGATCTTTGACGATCTCGAAGACTCGTTTGAAGAATGTTGGGATCAGATCAAGTTTAGAGTTGCATGTTGGAGTTTGAAGAATACAAAATTTAAATCATTTTTGATGTCAGATCTGTATAGGAGTAGGAGATTTATATCTTGCTAGCAGCTTTTGAGCCTAACTTACGCTTGGACCACTGGTTCACTTTTCGTAATTAATCTATTCTATTAATATATTATTTTTACCTATAAAAAAAGTAATTAATTTGCCCATTTTCACTGAATCATTACAATACTGTGTGTTCACAATTATAGGGTTGACATTTGTTGTCACAATATTCGTACGAAGTATCACGCTGATAATTTGTGTTCCGAACAATTTTTTGGAATTGCGGGTTTATTTCCTCCTGTATTGGCTCCATGAATACCACTTGGTTACTTTGGCATGTTTCTATTATATCTGATGGAAGTTCAACATCAAACTTTAGGTTCAGCAACCGTGATCACAATACTTATTTCATGTTAAGGGCACTGATAATTTGTGCATTTCTCAACCTTTTTTCACATAACTGTGGGATTTATAACTCCTTTAAAATGTCAAGTGATTCATTTCCTTGTCTATTGGCTGCATGAGTACTGGACATTTCACTTTACACTTGGTGACTTGGGCTATGATATTGATGGAAGTTTAGTATCCAACTTCAGGTTGTCTGTGCTATTGTAAGCATATTAGATGAATGGGCAAGCAACTTATCTGCTTTTGTGAATCCGTATTAGTTTTTGTCTTGGTACATTGTTATTAGCCCATCACATGTTGAAGGGAATTACATGTCATTTAATGTTTGCTCTTTGTTACATGCATTTAGTGACACTCTCTCTGAGTTAGGATTGCATGCTCTTTGTAGTGGTTGATCTTATTTGATGTTCTTCGTCATTGAGGTTTTTTGTTTACTTGATTGTTATACTATTGTTCGTTTCGGGGCATCAATTCCATTTTTTAAAATTATTTTTTAAAAAATAATGAGGCGAGTTTGGTACATTTTTTTCTAGTTGTGATTTATCTTCGAGGGAAGGATCTTACTAGTGATGTTTGCATGGTGTTACGTTTTTTAGTCTTAGTTCACGTGGTTTGGGACAGTTTTAGTTTTTCAAACTATGTTTTGGCATTTAACTCCTGACAAATTAGTTGTGGTCGGTAAGGTAGTATTCCACTGCAATGTTCTTCTAATTTGGCCATCTGGCTAGATGTAGTGGTTTTATCATTTATTTAGTTTCTATTTCTTACTCAAGTATAAGAAGCAACTTAGTGTTATCTGCTGCTCGTTTCCAGTTTTTGTGGGTTTTTTCTTAGTTAATGTCGTGCACAATGTGTTCTATGAAGGCTTGTCGTGTCTAATAATTAAATCAAATAACGTTATAAGCCTAAAAGTAACCGACATTCTGGTCAAGTAAATTAAAAAAAAAAATGGTTTGTATGTTACACCATAGAATTTGATGGTCATGTCAATAGGGAAGGTTGATGATATTGCACTTGGTCTGGTAGAAAGAGAGATAAGATGCAAATGTTGTGTGTTGGCTTAAAGTGGAAGGAGTTCATGACAAGTCCCTTTGAGGAGTTGGTCACGGACTCACGGCATAGGTGGAATTTCTTTTGTGGAGTAATCATGAGGATGATTCTACCACATGGGATGAAACCACTTAATATTAACCGTCTAAAGGTCTGCCTGTTGTTTAAGCTCTCTCGAGACCTCATTTGCTGAAGGTGGTGGTTAGTGTACGCACCCAGCATCAACAATTTTCGCAAAATAAAATATGTTTGTCGTCCAGTTTGCGAGGATAAAGGCATAATAAAGCATTGGCCTTTCCAGTTGGGCTTTACAATCGATTAGTTTAAGTGACACGGCATTGTTCAAAAACCATTTACATATTCAGATTCGATTTTATGCCTCTTTCAACCATTATTTTACCTTCTGTGCTTTTTCATATACTCGTTTAGACATCATCACTTAATTGAATATTATAACAACTTTTAAAATCTGTGGACGAATTTCATTTCCAAAATAGTAAAAAATTCTTCTAAAATTTTTTTGGTTGGATTAAGATGAAAACTCAGCGATTACTACGTTTGCTTCTTATCTAGTGGTTTTTTCTTTTTCTTTTTTTTCCTGATAGTGCATGTGGTTGTTGAAGTCTCATGGTAACCAGTCTGGTGATTTATCAGGTGCCATGGGGTCATGCTGATCATCTAGGTCGTCAATTGACCAGTGACAAAAGTGATGTGTTACTTTCTTTATCCATTTGATCTTATGTGTATGCATTTGCCTTTCCATTGAGATTATTACTTTTTGTCTTCTTTACATTATTGATTTCTACAAACATCTAAAATAAGTGAAATTGTCATTTACATGAATTGATGTGGTTGTGATATCTTAAGTAGAAACCTGTTAGGTGATATTCCAGTTTTCTGCCATCCAAGAGAGTATATCTGGTGTTCTTTGTTGGGAGATACTTGTATGTTTCACATGTTATTTGTGAAACACTTTATTGGATTGTTCAAAATTTTATTTAAATCATTTTGGAAAATATTACAAGTCACGTTGATCAGTCCTTTTCATATTCTTGAATCATCAATTTTTCTGAGAGAGAAATATGAATAGGGCATGATTTTTTTTGGGTTGCATTTCAGTCGCGAGACTCGAAATTTGCTTCTTTATTTTGTTTGGTAAAAATCACTTTTTATGAGCTAGTTGAGCTTCTGCCGTGTTTCTTTGCAATAGGCTTTCTTACTTTTTAAATTTTAGGTTCTTACACTTTTTTTCTTTTAAGTTCAGTAAACATAAAAATATGATGTCACGTGCTGTCTGTTTTGTGAACTGGAGTTAATTGTCAAAGTGGAGCTTGAGTAGAAGAAGAGAGTTCTTTGTAAACAAACAAAGATATGTTGTGAAATTTTACTGAATTGAATAAACACTGCAGATAGTTTCTGCTTCTCTGCGTTTAGTTGCTAGTACTTTATGCTTATTAAAAATATGGCTCTTTTATTTTTTTGGTTCATGGTCTATCTTTTTGTTTTTTTGTGTCATGGTCTATCTTCCATCTTGACTCATTGACCTAGTGATTTCTGTATATGTATCATCTTCAATTTTTCTCATTTGGATCTAATCTAATGTTTTTGTATTTCTTCTTTGTGCTTCAATGAGTGTTATAATTTTAATTTGGCGGATTCTTTCAGTGTTTTTATTTACTCGCGGTGATTCTTATTCTGTTGGCTAAGTCTTAGAAAATTTTATACTTTTGGATTTGTTGCATGTTCTTTAGCTCCATACTTGATCTAACTGTAGATCTTTGTTTTCAGTCTTGCAGCAATTGCACGGAAGAGGCCTTTGTACTACAATTCTATCCTTACTGCGCTGCTTGATTTTGATCTAAACCGGGAGATGGTGAAGGGTCGCCATACTGTCAGCATTCAGTTTTCTTTGAGAACTGCATTTTTAGGATTTTTGAGGTGTACACATCCAATCATTGTAGAGGTAAAATATTACTGCTCCAGTGGCTACAGTAAATTTGTATTCTATCATGTTTGACAATAATGGTCTATAAAGTTTTGTGACATTTTCGTCTGTAAATCCTTAATGGATTAATTTTATTTAATGAAGCCAGATTATCAACCATTACATTTACGCTTTTATTTTATATTCAACAACATACAGGAAGTAGAAATGTAATTAGTTCTCTATACTGTTGCCTGTTTATAGTCGTGAGTGGGTACATATGTATCAGGAAATCCATTTTAAAACGTGGGAACTTTTCTGTTTCAACCAACCCTGGAGAATAAATTTGTGTCCAGAATTTAATGCCTCTATGCCTCATCGATCTATACAAAAATGATATTACACAAGTACTTACCTGTTATGTCATCCTTACATTGAATGTATAATTTTGTAACAGTCAAGGGAAATGTTGCTGAAGGCTTTGCGAACTATGAATGCTGGAGAAGCTGCTGATCAAGTTATCCGACAGACAGAAAAACTAATGAAAAACAATGAGCGCGCATCACGGGATTTGAGATTGAATAAGGTTATATCTGTTGAATAAATTGAATCTTGGGTCTTATGACTCTTATCTGTTGACTGATGAATTACAGGTTCTATCTATTTGTTTGTGGTTTTGGTGGTAATCTGGACTTTTTCTCAGGACGATCAACAACCCAATCAGTCACATAGTACTGGAGATGTGACAAAGAAGAGGTTGGCGCCGATGGAGAATGATGATCAAAATAATTGCCAGGATGTTTCTTCTAAGAGGATTCGATATGGTCCTCGTAATACAGCTGCAGCAGCTAATGCTGTTCTCAACGATGCTGGGCAGGACCCTGTCGATGGGATCTCCCCTAAACTTTCTGTGATGGATGAGAATCTGAGTCCTGTTGAACAAATGATTGCTGTGATTAGTGCTTTAATTGCAGAAGGTGAAAGAGGGGTTGACTCTCTGGATATTCTTATATCCAACATACACCCGGATTTACTCTCGGATATTGTCATAATGAATATGAAGCACTTGCCAAAAATTCCGCTTCCCTTGTCTCGATTCAGCGACTTGTCTCACAGTTTTAACGATACTTCAAGTGATCCATCTCAGTTATCTCCATCAAATGGTTTCACAACTTCTTTACCAACTTTAAGCTCTTCAGAAGTACCTGCATCTCTATCAAACACAATTAGCTTGCCATTTTCGGATATGTCCACTTCCACCAATCTTTCTACAGATTCCAAACGTGATCCTCGAAGGGTAAGTTTTTAAAAGTAGAACTGTTTGGGCGATTTTTCTCTTCATGTTTTCTTCATTACTGCATGTTTGTTCCCAGATTAAATTTAATATTTGATAATGGTCCAGGATCCTCGTCGCCTTGATCCACGACGCACGATGGTACCTGTTGATGTGACACCATCATCTCATATGGAAGATAATGTTAATCCTATCCATCATCATTTTGTACAGTCTGATTTAGATGTTTCTAGCTCCTCTTGTCCACCGTCATTGATACCTCCCTCTAATTCTGAAAGTATTTCTCTCTCTCTGGTTCCCAAAGTTGAAACCATCTCAAATCCATCTGAAACCCCTTCAACATCAGAAGCTAATAGATCAGTTTTGAAAGATGAAGTTCCAGATATGGAAGCCAATGAATTTGTTGTGAGTGGTGAAATAATAAATGCTTCACATCTTTTTCCATCCTGTACCAGCAAAATTGATGACACTCTTGGGGGTGAATCACTGGATTTTGATCCTCCAGATGGCACTTATTCCCCATCATCACAAGACACTGACCAGCTTCCACCCAATATTTCGAATGCTGAAACATCTGAAATTACATCTACACCGTTGCCTGTGCTTCCCCAATATATTGAGCTAACTGAAGAGCAGCAAAGAGATGTGAAGAAAGTGGCACTGGAACGGATAATTAATCTGTACCCTAGTTTGGAGAGAATGGATTCTAAGCATACACAAATGGCATTGGTTGCCCGATTGTTTGCCCAGGTAGGGTTTAAGATCCTTTCATTTGCTTTTCTTTGTCGCAAGATTTTTAACAAAGCCTAATGAGTTGTGCAGAAGGCGAATGTTTGCAGAGATACACCTTTTTTTCCCAATGATGAAATTTGTTTTGATTTTGTGCTTTTATATTTGTTCAATGATGGAGTTTGTTTTGATTTTATGCTTCGAGATGTGGGTAATTAGAGTTTTTCCTTTATTCTTTCATCTTTTTTTAATGTACACTGATGCCTTGGATAGGAACTCGTTTTCATCATTAGCTAAAGACCAAACTTAGGAGCAATCATTGTATTCTTTCAAGCCTACCTTGAATTCCTGAGGGGCATGAGCTACCATTCTTTTTATTTTGATAGGAAACAAAATATATTCATAAAAATATAAAAGATAATTACAAAAAGTGGACCAGAGGTCCACAAAAAAGGAGATAAAAACCGAAGTCACCTTAGCATAATATAATACTCCAATCCCTATAGAAATCCGTAACCGAAAAGTTTATGAACTCTTTGAAATCCAAAACGGAATCGTGAATTTTACCTTGTTCTAGCAACCGCCAACGGATTCTTCCCTGTTATAAAAAATTCTCTCGTCTCTTCATCCAAACCATCCAACAAATACAATGAGCTACCATTCTAAACACGGGGGATTCAATCTAGGTTCCTCTATAAACGTTGGTTTCAGTTGGATTTAGCCATCTCTTTTTATTTGTAATGTATGCTGATTAGTGAACCAAGAATCATGTTTCTTTATCTTTCATATGAAGGATATTTCTGTTTTTATTTTATGTGTGGAAATGGTGAAAACAATGCACTCAGCTAACATAAATAATGCATCCACTCTTATATAGATGCATACGTTCTAAGATGGTGGTGGTTTATGCCAAACCGGTCACCTAAAAGGTGAAAACATTAAGGTGTGTCTATAGAAAAATTATTGCTCATGTTGAATAAAATAGAGAACGTGGGATTCCCTTACAATATCAATGAAGAAAAACTGTTTCAACATGAGAAATACGATTGAAATGGGGTCGTGAATCCAAATGAAATTTAGGTTAATGGTGGATGTATTCAATACAGTTCAAATATGGATATCACTTCAATCATGTAAAATAGGTCAGAATCCAATTATGAACCTTGAAGAAAGAGATGAGATGAAATAAAATTACCAATAAAATAAACTCATCACGTAATGTTGTATATTGTGCACCAGTGCAGGGCTGTTTCCCATTGTCTATTCTGATTTTTCTTTATCTTGATTCTGTAGACTGAAGTCGATGATATCATTGGAATGGTGCAGAAACATATTATGTCAGATTATGAAAGACAAAAGGTCTCTTTCTTCCTCTGCAAGTGGTGTTATTGGTATAAGCCATAAATTAAATGATATATGCAGTCTTATCCATCTGCGTCTTCCTTTTCGTTTGAGATATGGGCCAACTGCAGTTTCCTTTCCAAATGATAGTTGTTAGTGTCCTTGCCTTAAACTTCATGATAGATAAGCATGTTAAGCCATTACTTATGCTGTAATGTATAATTATCTGTTTTACAACGATGCATAAACTTTCTGACTTCTGAACTTATTTTCGTTACCCATACATCACATTTTGTTTTATTTTTATTAACATGTCAGAATAATTCATTATTTGGCATGATCATAGATGACACGTAAGATGTTATTGCACGTTGATGATAAATCTGAAACCAAAAATGTCTTAAACTCCTTACGAATCCTTATCCATGTAGATGCCTGAATATTAACCTTGTCTCAACACTCTTCACCCGACTCTGCTAGATTGTCAAAAATCCTTCTATTTCTCTCCAACCAAGCTGCCCTGCACATACAATGAATTATGAACTGCCACCGTCCAAAAAATTCTACCCTTCCCAATAAGGTAACGTCCAAGATCATCATCAAATAAGTCCCTTGTTGACCTTGGAGCTACCTAAACCAGACCTAAGATGGATAAGGAAGCATATCTAAAGTAATTTCAATTCTCAGTTAAGCAGTGCAAGTAGCGTGAGGATCTCTCTAAAAATATGGGTCACAGCCTTTTATTTTATGATACCTCTATTGATCATACATCTTAATCGCCTAAATGTTGTGTTGGATATATTTGTTAACTAGCTGGCATGTTGGTCATGAAAGGCTCACATATGTTAATCTTTGAGATTCATCCCATAATAACCGAACTGAAATTTGGCTTTATTATGACATTTTCTGAGGTATCGTTTCTTTCACACTTCAAGAAATTCCAGCTACCTTGTTTTCCAAATTATTGTTTGATTACTCGAATGACCTCTCGCCTTACAGTCGCGATTTCTTGAAATAAAGGATAAACGTGTTAAAAGTCTTTAGTTTCACCTTATTCGTTTTTATTGCCTTATCTTTCTCACTTTGGTTTCCTTTCTCAGGGACACGAGTTAGTTATGCATATTCTTTACCATCTGCACGCTCTTGTGATCTCAGATTCGGCATCATCTGCTGCCAACGTATATGAGAAATTTCTTCTGGGATTGGTACGAAAGTTTCTTAGCTTTTAACTGTTGCTACAGTGTACAAAGTAGTAATATTTGAACTTAAATTACAGGCGAAATCTTTAATAGCTAATTTACCAGCATCTGACAAGTCTTTTAGCCGACTTCTTGGTGAAGTTCCTTCCATACCTGATTCTGTATTGAGGCTGCTGGAAGATCTATGCACCGAAAGTCATTCTGAGGTAGATGGTCGTGATGGTGATCATGTCACTCAGGGTCTTGGCGCAGCATGGAGCTTAATCTTGGTGCGCCCATCCAATCGTCAAACATGCTTGGACATAGCTTTGAAGGTACTCTGAGTGTGAGATTATCAAGCTATCAGAGATTATCAAGCTATTTTTTGATATTTTATTTCAATGGCGTTCTTTCGGATGAGATTTTTTTATCGTTCTTTTTTCTTGTTTGATTTGTTTGGTAGTCCTGGATAAAACTGTCTTTCAACTGGAATTGTTGGCTTACATTTCATATAGAGCATTCATCCTACAACTGGTTTATCCTGTTCAACTATCTGCTTCTGGATGGAATGTAATTAAAATTGCTGTAACTGGCTATCATCACAAAATTGTGGATGATGCTATGTGGAGGAGTTTGTAATAATTGGAAGGGTAGAAGTTAGTTGGGCAATAACCATTTAGATTATACTCCCAACTATCCGTAACCTGTGGGGATGCAAAATAAAATTTAATGATTCAAAAGAATTGCTGTTTTTATGCAGATCTTGTTAATTATGTGATTTGGTCAAAATGTTTGTTTTTTTTATTACACAATTTCTTAGAACAAGTCTTGATTCTGTCTCAAATTTGTGGTGGTTTTCTTTTTATTGGCAAATTTTTTTTTTTAATGAAATGAATCTTACTTATGTTCAGCTGTTTCATTATTTTGTTTACTTGCCTCTATCCCGTGTGCGTTATAGCATGCTTGTCCGTTACATGTGCATTTGCAGTTCCTGGAATACATTAACTTTGTATCTGTGAAAAGTTGTGCCAATTCCAACTTCTCTTATTGTGAGGTGCAGAGTGCTGTTCATTCGAAGGATGATGTTCGTGCAAAAGCCATTCGCCTGGTAATGCAAATTACCACTTTCTTTTCAAGGGCACGGTGACAACTGGTGTTGGGTTGACCACTAAGGACTTGTAGTCCATAGAAAAAAAAATGGATTGAAGGTGTTATATCTGATTTAATGTGTGACTTCATCGTGTCAGGTGGCCAACAAACTTTATGCAATTAGCTACATCTCTGGAAACATTGAGCATTTTGCAACCCAAATGTTCCTGGCAGCTGTAGATGAGCGGGTTTCTGATGCAGGGATTTCTAAATCTGCTTCAGTACCTGAAAAACAAATTGAAATACAGGTTATTCGATTTTATCTCTGTAACTCCTGTATTTTGCCCTCTTGTAATTATTCTTCTAGCAAAGTGATGTCATTTTGATGTTTATTTTTTGTGTATTCTGAGTATTTACAATTTTGTATCTCTTACTGACATCATATCACACATAGGTACTTTCATATCTATGTTTCAATTTGGTCTGGTCGATCTAAACAATAAGGAAAATCACATGAAATTAAGGATTGCCTTTGCGGCAGTTTGTGTGGAATTTCATTTCCTCACCAAATATAATACACTTTAAATTTGGAATTGCTTTTTGTCAAATATCTTAGACATTTTAGGAAATTTACTTCTGCTAGTGTACTTGAAAATATACTAATGCTCTCAGTGTTGTAAATGACGGTAGGCGGTGGCTAGGCGGTCAGCCATTCGCTTCGGCAGTTGGATTTTTTTTACTAGTTTGTATATATAATTATGTATAATCATACAATATATGCAGAATTAAATGATGGCTTAGCATAAATAAACTATAATATAATTTATATAAATTGGAAATAAATATATATAAATCAAACTGTAAAAAAAAAATTAGAACAAGATATTATAAATATAGTATACAAAAACTAACCCAGTGGGCTGTAGGTGGCGACGGCTGGCAGTGGTGTGGGCAGTGTAAGGAGGAAGAGAGACACTTGTGGGTTGATTCCTTTTATATTTTGACATTTGAATAGAAAGTATTTGTGTGGGCATTCCATAAATGAACTGTATTTTCTTTAGTGTTTGTAGTGTGTATGGCTAAAGTTGCACATTTTATCATTCCATCATTGATGCTATTTCAATATTAGGTGGAAAACCAAGATACATTCATAAGTGGTTCTCAAGTTTCAGAGGCTGGAAGTTCTCAAAATGACTCTGTTAAGGTCTCACAGGACCAGTTTACTAATGATTCTTCAATCTCTTTTTCTCAAGCACAGAGCCACATTTCTCTGTTTTTTGCTTTATGCTCAAAGGTTTGTTGGTTGCTTCAATAATTGAAGAGAATGACATTTTCTTGTTATTTAGTCTTCATGTTTCTTAACTCCATTGCTTCTGTTTCCTCACAGAAACCAAGTCTTCTTCAACTGGTGTTCGACAATTATGCACACTCCCCCAAGGCTGTTAAGCAGGTCTATGTCTGTTATTTTTTTATGGTGGCATTAAGTAACTTTTCTTACGAGGCTGTAAGTGCTCTGGAGAGCATAGTTATTGAATTCGTTGAATTTTTGTGACAGTGGATAAGATAAAGATGTGTCTGTTTTTTATTCCAATTTGTGGCATGATCTCTCGCTTTCTGTTTCATGTTTGGATTTTTGATCATGCTCTTCTTTTTATCTAATTTGTTTGCAAAACCAGTTCTGGTTTGCTAATTTATTAGTCTAAGTAATCTATTTACTCGTTGATGTCAATGGATGAACACAAATAAAAGGAGCTGTGAATATGTCACTTGGTTTTGAAATCCCTAAGGTGGTGTTCAGTTTTATTTTCAGTATTTTTGGGTTTGTTTTCTGTAAATATATGCTTGGCCATTCTGTTGGAAAATGTGTGTATGCAATTATATTATATTTTTTAATTTTGGATGTCATATGTCATATAAGATTTTTTCAGAGTTAGTATATTACTATATTTTAACTTCATAGGTTATCTTAAAATCTTAACGCACAATATATTAGAACAGAATAGAACATAACAAAAAATTCGAATGAGATACAACTTTATTAAAAGTTGTAATGTTGGGGGATATGAAGTGTATAAAAATCTATTTTTGAGAAACATATAAAAATAAGATGATGGTGTTTGGTTATATTAATGGAGTCAGGAATCACTCACAACCTAATTTTTTGGTTTTTTACATAGTGGTAACTGAATATACATTTGCAATTTTTTTATAACGACCACACGATGCTTGATGTTATTGAAACAAAAAAAAACAAAAACATGCATAGGAGACTAGACTAAAACCTCTCGGCAGAAGGGACATACAAAAAAAGAGAAATTACATAACCTAAAGACTTTCACTGAGTCATGGTACTTCCTGGCTCGATATCTAGTCAGCATTACTGATCCGTGTAAAGAAGCGCGTTTCCTAAAAAGTAGTAGTAGACCTGTTCTTTCTAGTACTAATCCGTGTAACAGAAGCGCGTTTACAAAAGAGTAGTAATACACCTGTATCTGTTCAATCTCAGAAGGGCCGTAGCAGGATCCAAATCATCATAATGGTATACCGAATGCTCAATTGCATGAGACGCCACAACCATTTTTTGGTTATTCTCCTCCATTTCTTTAATTTGCAATTGTACCAGTGATCTGAAGTATTTAGCAGTTTGACAAATTTCTATGCTGTGCATCTTCTCTTGTACTTTTAGGTCATGCATCACATATAAACTGATCAGGAAGCCAGCTGTCGGTGGTTTCAAGTCTTTTGATCAATCTAACACTGCTTGAGCCCCTTTCTCAAACTGTTTTTTCCATTTGTCTGTCAATCTTCATCTCTGGCATTACAATCAAACGAAAAGTGCTAAAATTACCGATCCATGAATTAAAAAAGGCCTAGTGATTTTGGATTGTACAAAGAAGCTCGTGTTGTGATTAGAAAGTAGTCAATCAGAACCTTATGACCCATGTTTGTTACTTTCCTTGCCTAGAGATTGTGTGAATTTTTCATTGCTTATCTTCAGCTCATTTCCAGTAGCTGAACTGTCTTGTTCTGAGAGTCACTCTAAATTTTGTCCACTTATGCAGGCGGTGCATCGTCATGTTCCTATTCTTATAAGGGCTCTTGACTCACCATATTCTGAATTGCTTCAGATAATATCTAACCCACCCCAAGGAAGTGAAGATTTACTGACACTGGTTTTATCCCATTCTACTCACTCACATCAATTTTTTCTTGAATTTCTTTCGTAAAATGCTGACCGTTATTTTGGTTCTACATGAAGGTGATTCATATATTGTCAGAAGGGACAATACCTTCTCCAGATTTAGTTGCAATTGTCAAACACTTATATGAGACTAGACTAAAGGTAGTATTCCAGCAATTTGTGCCTACTTGTGTTGCTCATTCTTGATGTTTTGGTCCTCATGGTGTTGTTCTTTGCAGGATGCCACAATTCTTATACCAATACTATCAGCTTTTTCAAGAGATGAGGTTTTTTCTTTTACTCTGTTTATAAGTCCATTATTTGTCTATTATGGTAGTATTTGGGATTGCTTCCAAAAAGTGCGTGAATCCGCAACACTACCTATATATTTTGGATACGGAAGTATGGATTACTTGGCAGAACCAGTGGAGTTTTACTAGTTTGTAGGATATTAAAATATTATGCCCCAAAACATGATTAACTAGACTTGTGAACAGGAAATTGGAGTTTTGCTCTGCTCAGTTTTGCAAAATGAATGGGATCAGATGATGTGGAAGATTATAGGTTGTTGGATGTGAAAAATGTTGACGGTGACTGTAGTCAACAATGAGAGATGCTATCCTTGGTATATGTAGAACTCTACGAGGAAAATAATCAAGCTACAATCCTGACATAAATTGAAGGATTCATAATAACTCAATATAAATATTCTAGAATCTTGCTACAAAAGACTATACCAAAATATATATATAAAAAAAAAACGCCTGCTAAAGTTGAAGGTATAATTCCAAGAGAGTTGAAAAGATCCATTCACTTTGAGGATTGATGTGAAACTACCAACTTTTGAATTCTGCTAGACTTTTTACTCCTCAAAACTGAGAAACCTAGTTCATTCTTAATTTTCCCCTTGTGTTTCTCCGTCTCCAACGCAAGCAAAAGTCCCCCTGGCATTATATCTGCGACGAAATGGTTTCAACTTATTGTTGCTATTCTTTTAGTTAGCCTTCCCGTTCTTTCACCGAAAAACATCACTACTCTCCACGAATTCGAAAAGTAAATTTGTTTGTTATTTGTATGAATTCAGGTTTTACCTATTTTCCCTCGACTTGTTCACCTTCCAATGGAAGCATTTCAAACAGCACTTGCTCATGTTTTACAGGTATTGGCTGTAGAATCTGTGAACCACTATCTTCTCAGTTTTTTTTTTCTGTTTTCCCCCCTTTTTTGTTTCAAGTTTCGGTGCTTTGATTTCATATAATTTGTCACAATACAGGAAGAGGTTATCATGACACCTCCATTTTTACTTGGGACACTTTAAAGTAAAGAACATGAATCCTCTTTTTGTAATTTTTTTACTCTCACGTATCCTACTATAAGCACCACTTTCAAGTCAAGAAAAACATATCGATGATCTGTTATGCTCAGTGAAAGAATGTATTTATCTTCCACCTTGTTGGCTGTTTGACATAAACGTGTTTGAAAATTTTATAGGGAAGTTATAAACTTACAAAAGTTTAGATGAACTTTGACCAGTTTATATGTTTTTTCTCATGTTTTTTTTAAGATTGCTCTATTTACTTCTGTCTTCAGGGTTCTGCCCATACAGGTCCTGCTTTGACACCTGCTGAAGTCTTGGTTGCAATCCATGACATTTCTCCTGAGAGAGATGGTCTCCCTCTGAAGAAGGTGCTCATCACGTGCTACTATCTTTTCATAAGCAGGAAAAAAAAAGAACAGAAAATATCCTGTGTTTGATACCTAGGGCCACTTGTTTTCTGGAGGCTGCACAATTTCATATACACTGGTCATTAGCTTTAAACTCGAGTTAGACAATATGGGCATAACAAATAAGAAACAGACGCATAATATGCTGGTGGATTTGTCACAGAAGTTTTTATTATGCATATTCTGGTGCACCTTTGTCTGTGTTATGTTCTATTTTCCAGTATGATCACCAGACAGTTAGTCCTAGACATATCTCTGATAAAGAGCAAATTCATTTGTTCATGATCACATTCTAGAGTTCTGTTCTAAGTAATGGAATATGTTGTCTTCAGATTACAGATGCATGCTCAGCTTGTTTTGAGCAACGGACGGTTTTTACACAACAAGTGCTTTCAAATGCCCTAAACCAGATGGTATGCCATACGTTCTTAACATGTACCTGAAGATTTCGTGCAGCACTGTACTAACCTTTATCTTTTTGGATTAGGTTGATCAAACTCCACTTCCTTTGCTCTTCATGAGAACTGTAATCCAAGCAATTGATGCGTTTCCAACACTGGTATATGCAGTTGTACCAACTAAATCAACTTCTTATGTGATCATCTAATTTTCTAATGAACTCAGTTGCAATAGACGATGCTAGATTTTTTAATCTGCCATGAGATATTTTACGCATTTTGCTTAAGTCACACTTCCATTTTGATGAGATGTGTTTTGAGTGTTACTTAACTTTTGATTGATGGCTGCATCAGGCCACTTTCTTGGGTGTGAAACCATATATTTGTGCTTTAGGAACGCATCTGCAGTGGCAGAACTGATATTGTGTTTCATATCATCGTTTTATGTCTAGTTTGCATAAGAACATCTGAATTTTACAGCGATAATAATATTGACAAAGTTTGGAGTATGGTGAGAAAATAAGTACTGCTAGGAGTTTGAACATATTAAAAACCGATCTAATTCTTGAAAATAAAGGATGTAAAATATGACTACCTGTGTTCCTATATAAAAAAAAAAGATAGGACTACCTGTGCTCGAGTTTATTCTGGTTAGTTGATTTATGAAGTTTTACATATTATTTTCTTTGTTTTAGATGTTTTTGTGATTCTAGCCTTTACCTTTTATGGCGCTGCTAAAATGTCATGGTTGTCCTGTTTGCAATTTGTCATTCTTTTCGTCAGTATAAACTTGAATTTAAACCCTCTAAAATAACATCGAAAGAGAAACAAGAAACAAAGATATGGTTACTTGCCTTAAGTTACAAAAACTATGCTGCTTTAGAAATGTCAAATTTGCTTGGTCTTCATTTATTCAGTGATATTAACGTGTCTCAAAATTCTCATCTTTCTGTTGCTAAAGTGCTTTTCTTGGGTCATTTCCTGTTCGTACTGCTGGGTCCGATCTTAAACCCTGACTTTATTTGTTGGTTCCAACTTATTCAATATTTGACGTGTCAATGAATCACATTTAAAATGGCTTCTTTTGCACTGCTTGCCATATTTGAGTATGTTTGAATTTGGTCATGGCTTTAATTATCTTGATCAGATCCAGTTCGCCCAAGTTCTTTTTTGGGTTATAAATTGCATTTCGTTATCAACCAAATAATACTCTTTGGTGAGGGCAAATCGTTCGGAAAATAAACCATTTCAATCAATTCCAGGTCGATTTTGTCATGGAACTTCTGTCCAAACTTGTGCATCGGCAGGTACTTCAAGTGGAAGTTAGATTTTTCTATGAAATTTGTCGTCTCTGTATGATGATGGATCTATTTTTTGTGGATTATATGGAGTCTACAAAAGACTTTTCTCATTTGATGATTTCATTGGCTCAGATATGGAGAATGCCGAAGTTATGGGTTGGATTCTTGAAATGCATCTCACAAACACAGCCACATTCGTTCCGTGTATTATTACAGGTATTATCTGGTTAATTTGCTTATGTAAATTGTCTCTCCTTTTTCCCGTCGTCTGGTTTTCTTGCCAACTCTATAAAACTTGCTTGCAGCTACCCACGCCTCAGCTTGAAAGTGCTCTGAATAAACATGCAAATCTCCGTGGTCCCCTGACTTCTTTTGCGAATCAATCCAGTGTTAGAAACTCTGTATCTAGGTAATTGACTTTGATCATTTTTTTTTTTGTATCCCAGACTTCTGTGTTTCGGTCGTTAGCCTTGACTTGTAGAAGCTCGATTCGCTCTCATTAATATCATAAAATGATTCTGTTCAAAACCTGTAGAAATTGGAAATATCGTGTGAGTAAGTGTGCAAGTAGAAAGAATAATAGAAATCATGCGTAGAACTCAAAAGACCTCAAGTCTTAGCGATGCTATCTTATGGTTCATGGAGGACTGTTAAGCGTTGGTTTGAAATTTCTAAAATTTGTTATTTGCTTGTGGCATTTCTTTGAGAGAACCTGTAGTGCTGGTCAGGGAAAAGCCAAAAGATATTAAGCATAGAGTTTTAATTGTTGGGAATGAGTTCCCTGGCCATAAAGATCGGATCTATTAACAGGTTTACTGATATTGCATGTTCAAGTCTGCTGGAAATGTTCTCATTTTGAAACTATGATGCTTTATGGATTCTTATTCTTGCCCTGTACGCTGATTAATGTGAGACATTTGAATCGAATGACCTGGTTGTCGAGATTTCTGATATCTTCCTTTCGAAGCTAATTACAAGTTCACAACTGTGACAGGACAACATTACTGCTTCTTGGCCTCGAGAGTGAAGCACAAGTGCAACAACCGCATATCACATCATCTTTGCGAGGCTTGGATCCAAATTCATGAAATGAGAATCGAGGAAGAAACCAAATATTACGTGACTGCTAATTTGGAGGTTGCCTTACTCTTCTGTAAAAACAGAATATACGTGCTTCGGCCGCCCCAAGTCAGCATTTGAATGCCAACACTAGGAAATATCCTCGGTTTTTGGTTCATGATCCTATGCAGGAGCTCTGGAGGGAGCTTATTTAGATAGGAAGGTCTCAAATCTTCATTTGGCAGTATTTATCTGCATTTGGTGGGTGTGAAGATGTGGGGGGTTTCAGATAGAAGAGGAGGGTCAGTGTGGGGGTTGGCGAGTTGGTAATCTCAGTCGGGGGCTGTATTCAATTTTATGTAGCTGGAGTTATCTTTTTGGAGTAATTTGCATATAGTCAATATCTTTATTTGTTCCCTTCACATAAAGAATTATGATGCGCAAAATGCACAAGAGGAAATAAAATTCTAGTTTTACTATCACCAACCTCATTGACTGATCCGTTACTTTCGCTAACTTTGAAACAGCTGGGGATTTTTAGTGGTCCACCCTCAAAGTATCAAGTTTGATATGTTATAATTGCTACTTGGAGATCTACTAAAACTATCTCACATATAATTTTGTTTGTGAATCTTTCCAATGGTATATCTAAATGGGGCAAGCTTGTAAGTTGTATTAATAGTTCGAACATGGGTTTCATTCACGCAGCAAATGATTTAAGGAATCTTTCAACAAACCAAAGAAAAAGAAAAAGAAAAATAGGAAAGTAACTGTACCAGATCAACCTAACTCCATGTAAAATGTGAGAATAGAGCGTGAGTAACTTGGTTCACGGAGAGGTCGCAAAACAATGGCTTTAAACCATTTTCATTTTGGGGACAGATTTTTTGTTCTTTTGTATAAAAATATTCTGGGAAAAAAAATCCAAATGTAAGCGCGGTTCGGAAATGCTGTAACTTACCAACTTGTTTCAATGAAATATACTAGAATCCCTCTATTCAACAATAACCCAAAACAAGAAGTCGTGTAATCAAAGTTTCCGACTGTCGACTCATATTCCCTTTTATGTTTGGATCATAATTGAGTTGATAACCGTTTGTTTTCGAAAAATCTCATGAACGAAAAAAACCTTCGAGGGCTCAGGTCGACGCAGGCTTACGAAATTCTAACGTATTATGAACCTGAACTCAAAAGCAGATGAGTACTTCTTTCACGAGATACCAAGAAAGCGAAAACTAGATATACAACGGAAGAAAGTATTCAGAGATCATATTACAGAAATCTACCAGCCCAGGCACAAATTGCAAGAGATTTCCATGCATAATTGTTACATCAATAAAGGTCTTTAAACTTCCTAAATTAATTCCATCTGTTTTCCAGGAATAAATCCCAACCTTCCTTTGATGCTATTTTATTTTAAGCTTAGTCATAAGGTTAACTTATACGATATGTCACAGAAGATGGCCACTGATTCTTTAACCTTATCATCCTCAATAGCAAGGCACAACCGACTTCTCCGACCAATATAGCATCTAACCTTCAAAGAACTTTTAGTTCCGGTGGCCTGTAAGGATTATCGATATATCACATAATTGACGGCTATAAGAAGATCTTTACAGCACTTACTTCACCCATTTCCTAACAGAGGTTGAACAGTAAAGGGGAATGCATCAAAAACAGCAAGGAAGAACAAAACCGCACATTGTTTTTAACCGAAGTTCTTCCTGTGTTTCACCATCCTAACTAATAAGTTGTAACTCTCTTTAGATGCTCAAAACTCCAATTAACCATCACAAATATTGCAGCTTCTTCTAGAAACGTTAATTACGAACAGAAAGTAATAAAATACAACCCTCTTGAATGAGATTCTCATTTGCGATGATGCAAAATTTATAGAAATTGTAGACTGGGAACAATGGTCCACTCATGAATTGTCCTATCATCACTATCATTGCCTTTGTCTGTTAGTAGTCCAATAAGAGTCCTGACAAGAACCATGAATCCAAAATATTTCAAGATTAACTAACTGCCAGAGAAGGAAGGTTAAGTGATATAAATGATTAAATGTAACATGAAAGCAGAATATGAAACTGGAAAAATGGTTGTAGTAGTGTCACACATAAATGAAACTAAAATTTACTAGACGCCCAAGTAGAATTTCTTCAAGTAGTGTTATTATCCAAAATGATGATCACGAACCACCTTTAATTGTAGTATTTTACGGGCACCGATCAGTAATTGTAGTATTTTACGGGCACCGATCAGTATGTATGATCGGTAAAAATGGTGCTTACAACACATACAAATAACCAATTTTCCAAACTTATATGAAACTAATAACAAGCACCTCAAAGTAGCTCCACATGTAACATTCAGCTTCAGATTAGTCAGATGGACAACAAGTGTGGTAGCAATGCTGTAAACGAATCGATGGGTGTCATTAATTTCTAGATGGAACCACTGACCAGCAAGAATCTGTTTGGAGAAAAAAGTAAAAAGATTCATTGCCTTCATACACCCATATTAAATTACTGAGAACGAATCATTTGAATGCAAGTGCAACTGACTCACCACAGAACACCTAATTGCAACAAATTGAAGTTTTGTTGGAATTAACATCAAACATAATTTCATAAAAATGATTGTCATTAACATAAACTAGTGTCTCTCATGTCATTAGCAAAATTTATCCGGTAAAATGAGGTAATTTCCAAATTTAAGATTACTTGAGATCCTTAGGTCACAATCTAAATGTAAAGGTCACCAGCACGTGTTGGCAGTTGTGCCTACGAAATCATCAATGTGAAAACATTGGCAAACAATCCTATAAATATGACATATGTGTCGTCTTCCTTCACACAAGAAGGATAGAAGCAGTATAACTTGAATAGCCTGAGTTCCAATGCTCTGAAAGAGCCGAGAAGCCAAACTGATAAATCAATAAAATTTTCGGCACATCTTTTAATTTTTTGTGGTTCACAAGGAATTTCTGTGAGATCAGTACTCAGAATGAAGAGCAATGCCAGGAGAGAAAATATTAGGGACAATCACAGAATCTCAACCTCTGCATTTTATACAGATGCATATCTACCTTTAAATATGCCGCAAAGGTCAAGATTCTAGTGCTCTTTACATTGAAAGAAACAATGGCAATGTTACAACGTGGGTCTTAAAAGGGCGACAAAATGCCACAACCATTTTCTACAAAACCTTATTCACAGGAATGACTGTTTAGGACATTCATACCAGTCCGATGGTGGCTAAGAAAGAAGCCTTGCATATTAACATTTTTCATACATTTCATAAATGGTTGACATGATGACTTATTCTAAATGCACCTGCAGCCTTAAGCATCCATCTTAGATCTTGTACTTATGCTAGTAATACACTAATACCCATGATATCATATGCTACTCCAGAATTTAGATAATCCTGAATTTCCTTTTAGCCAACATAGGAATATAGCATATCCTCATTTCCCAATTAAGAATATCCAGTACCTTAATGGTGGATCCTAGACTTTTCTACCCTTGTTCTAGGAATAGCTATGATGGCTACAATCCCACCAGCAAATGAAGAAATCGAAGCAACAGCAAAAGCTGGAGAGTTGCCACCACCAAATAGTTGATCCCATGGTCCAGCTCCAATCGATACAATAACCTATTTTCAAAATAAACAAAAATTATAAGTTTCTAAAACTTGGCAAGCGTCGATATATTTCGAATAGAAACCTTGCAATCCTCACTGGTACCCATTACAGGTTACATTTGAGGAGGAAAAAAGATATTCCAGATACCAGAACGTGTGAAGTTACTTCATGCCATATGTTTGAGATTAACTGTAATGATGTTGAGACAGAACTTCAAGAAATAAGGAAAATAGGATTCTTATGGGGGACAAAAGTCCCAAACGTTAGCACATCTTGTCAGGATCATGAAGCTGTACACGAATGCGATGAAGGTATAAAAGACACATGGTTAACTTATTAAAGCCTCAATCATATGCAAGTTCACAAATAAACAATACATTACATCGGCTTAATTAAAACTTTTTAATGTAAATTCGCCCAATAAATCCAACATCCATCAGAGATGGCAGCAGGCAGATAAAGCAAAGTTAATCCAAAGAAAAATGTGGAGTAAATCATACCTGTGGAATGACAATTGCCAGATTCAGAACCCCCATGGACAACCCTGCAAGATTGGATTAATTATATACCTCCAGCCTACAAATTATTATGAATTTAAATGCACATTCCAACCAACCTTGGCCCAAGCCTAAACCTTCAACACGAGTAGCGACCAATGCATATGGGACACTATAGGTTATCTGCAAAGATTCAATAACCCAGGTGAGAGGTTGACTGAGGAAATTTAAGTGGTTGAGCAGTACGCAGACAAGAAAATTAGCATATACACAGATCCATTCCAACCTTTTGTAGTAAAAATATTTGACCAACAACACAAGCAACCCCAATACTAATATGACAACCTGGTTTCATGAATTCCGTACACCAGAAAGATTACTCTTATGAGATGATGGGAGATCCATATTGCATTGATGCAGGTTGGTGAATTTTGTTTCAGTGCTTAATCCAATAATCTCATTTTTTGTTGCATGTAACGTGCATAGACAAATAAGGGAGGGGAAATTTTTGGCAGATAATGGCTTCTTTCTTCATTACAGTTTTTTTACTGAAATTTTATGTTTGAAGGTAAAAAAAATTGAGCAACTTACAGCTAATGGAATGCCAAGAAATGCAAATACTATTAGAGCAGCCGCAACAACCCCATCTGGAGGGAGATGGCCGTCAATGGTCAAATTGTTCTTGCAGGCAGTAATAATGAGCATTGCCAAGAAGCCGAGAGACATAAGAATATTTGAAAGTCCCCATATAAATCCGGCACCCAATTTCCGACAGAGCTTCTCCATAAACACTGAGGTAATTCCAAGTATAACTGAATTTAACATCAGACCCAATGAACCCATTCTCACTCCCGTGCCATAATTGCTCCCTTCATTTGGCTTTCCACCATATATTTCACGACCCATCCAATCAGTATCAAAAAGAAAAAACGGAAACCAGCCAATCCAGGTCAATACGGTGACAAGAAGAATCATCCAAACAGAGCCAGGGAGAGATCTAAAAGTTCCCAAAAGTTCCCAGAGAAAAGCTTCATGCTCTGGAGAATCTTCAGACATTTCTTCACTAAAACGATGAGAACTGTGACTGGAACTAAAGGATTGCTCACTGGATGCCGAGAGGCTTAAATAGGTGGTCGCTAGTATGAAAACAATGTCAATCATGAATGCCGCCTTCAGATTTGCGCAGTTAATGTCACAAGCAGACGTCCGCGTGAAGGGAAAAATCTTGTACCACATACTGAAGGATCCAGTTGCAAAGCCAAGGACATTACCAACAGCCATAAATAGAGAGAAATATGCGTTCGCTACTCGCGTTCGTCTATGTTCTTTCCCTGACACAAATCAAAATATTGCAAAAGATCACGTAAAACATTTGCAAGCCATGTTCAAAGTAATCAATATATTTCTACAGGCATGATCCTGATATAAGGAGCACAATGATGTTTGAAAGAAGCATTTTTTTTCCAGAAGAAGACCCATCATTAACTCAATTTATTTTAAGAGATATCCCTGTAGAGACACAGTTTATTTTGTAAATTATATTTTACTGCATTGTCCGAGTATAAAAGTCAAAATCCTATATACTTTTTTGTGGAACTCAAAGTCATGAATCATTAACTCTGCTTTCGAGTCTGCCTTTGAATTGAATCAAGAAACAGCTATTCATAAATTTATTGAAATTAAATTATAGATAATTCAAAAGATTTTGACTTTTCCTTTATTTAAGACATTTGAACTTATATCGTAAAAAGTCATTTTCATTCCTATAGAAATATAGTCTCAAACCACCATCTAAACCCAAGGAACGGGGAATGACCACTAAGTTAATCAAAGTAGACTGGATATATTTGCATGAAGATTAGAATTTCAACATGAAAAATTAATTTCATTTATGGGTATTTTCAACACAAAATGGTGGAATCTGGACTATGATACTATATTAGAAATTGATTTGTACCTAACTCACTCACTCAAACAAAGAGGGGAGCAAATATAAAAGGCTCTCAAGTTTATTTAGTTAACCAATTGTGAAACACAAACTAAGACACCAAAAATTGCTCAAGAATCAAGAGGGGAGCAAATATAAAAGGCTCTCAAATTTATTTAGTTAACCAATTGTGGAACACAAACTAAGACATCAAAAATTGCTCAAGAATCAAGAGGGGAGCAAATATAAAAGGCTCTCAAGTTTATTTAGTTAACAAATCGTGGAACACAAACTAAGACACAAAAAATTAGCGTGAAAAACAGTGAAAATATTTCAGCATTCGCTCGCCAGTCATTTTAATTACCTGTTAGATCGGCGAGTAGAGCCCGACAAGGCCCCTGAGTGACGTTGTTGGCCACATCGAGAAGCCAGAACCCGATAACAAACACCACCACAGCTCGTGTTTTCTTCTTCTGGCCGTGGTCGCCGAGAATCCATCCGATGTCTGCAGAGTGACCGATAATAAGGACAGCGACGACGATGGAGGCGGCTCCGGCGATTATGAACGGGCGGCGCCGCCCGAACCGACTGGTGCATCGGTCGCTCACGTGGCCAACCAAGGGTTGGACCAGTAGCCCCGAAAGCGGGCCGCAGAGCCATATTATGCTGGCCCATGCGTGTGGAATGCCGAGCTCTTGCACGTATGGGGTTAACAGAGACAGCTGAAGAGCCCAACCGAATTGGATTCCGCACGCCACCGAAGACACGCGGAGCAGAGTTCGGAGCTTCACCCGGTTGGACCTCGGCGATGGACCGGGCCCGTGTCGAGGCCCTCGGTGTTGGATCTGCTGCTTGTGAAGCGTCGGGTCACGCTTCTCGAGTTCAGGAACCGCCATGCTCGAAACGATTCAAACAGTTATGGTGGTGGCTGCTATATTTTGGGAACGTTCACCCACCCAGGCCAGAGAAAAATGAAGCTGAAGGTGGTGGCGGCGGAGTATATATAGTTAAGCGGCGGGTGGAGCAGCTAGCAATAGCATACGCGTACGGCGGAACAAAAAAGTAGAGAATGGGATGTCATTGCACACGTTGCATGACAGGAGTCTTTTACAATCCCAAGAGAGATTATATATAAAAAGACGATCAAGTAAAGCACTGTTTGATTCAGAATTGAATCATTATGGATTAATAATAAAAAATTTTAAATTAATATATTTAGATTAGACAATGATACATCATACTAATTCTTGGAAAAACTTGAGCTAAATATTGAACAAAACAATAATTATTATTCAATTAATGTGTTATCTTTTACACCAAACGATGCCTAAGTAATCCCCAATGCATTATTATTTATTGACACTTTTTATCCGTGAAACGCCACACGTTCCAAAAATGAATAGTTACCCCCTAGTTTACTGTTTTGACTCCAATTTGTGTGTATAAAACGTACGTGTCAAACATGTAATACAATAAATTGCCGGGAGAATCTATTCTATTCTACTTTTTTCTATTCTATTCTTTTTTTTTTTTCCATCAAATCTATTCTACTTTTTCGAGAAACATTCTCGGCTTTTATTTTCAAAGAAGATGGTACCATCTGTACTGATGAGCTGCTTCGTGTGTTTTGTTTTCAAGTGAGAAAAAAGAAAAAAGGGGGGAGATTTTCTCTAGGCGTAACATAGGATTTCCTTAAGTTGTGTTAAAAGAGTTTCGATTTGATCTTGGGTGGTAATTTTTCGGATCTGGATGCATATAATTGAAATTTTATTAATATGATTAAAGAACATGTGAAATAAATCCTTTGAATGATATGAATAGAAGATTATATCACTAAAAATGAAAAAGTTGAGATGTGATGTAGTGATCCGAGTTTCGTATTATTAATATTAAATAAATAAATAAAACACGATGAAGGGGTCATTATACGGGAAAAATAACTCAAAAATCAACTTTAGGATATTTGAAATGGTTCGGATAATCATCAGACCCGAAGAGTTCGGATCCAACAAACCATCTCCGAAGCATGGAGTTCGAATCGTTTTCGAATCCTAGATTTGAGCTTCTGAACTCCAGCAGCTTGGTGTCCGATGTGTTGTCAATTTGAGTTAGACGTGTGGCGAGTTCCGACACACCTAAGAGGAGATCTGAGCGTTCGAAGTGCTAGCAGGATGTGGTGTCAAGGATTTTGATACTTTGGTCCGCATGTAAGATCGGACCCTCCGAAGTCTAGGAGAGGACCTTCCAAAGTCAAGTTTGGAGCTTCCGAAGATATGTGTCTGAGACATGTTCATGCATGCAAGATCGGAGCTATCGATCCCGAGTTCGGAGTTTTCGAACTCTGCTTATAAATAGGATATCCGAAATTTAGAATTCTTGTGACATTTACACATTTCCCATCTCGTTCTTAGGTTAGATTTGAATGTTTCTAGTCTTATAATCGAGGATCGGGCGATAGCAAGATGCTACCGGAGTTATACCGGAGCTGTGCCTCAAGTTCGAAGCCTTCGACATCAATGGGCTAATGAAAAACACATGTATAGTCCGAAAACTCTATAAATATTTGGGAGTGTCCGTTAGTTTAATCAAGGTTTTTAGATTGATAATAGTTATATGGTATTTTCTTGATAATAGGCTTGGACATTAGACTCAGTGCACCTAGGCCCACAATTCATAGAGGTATGAAAGTACTAAGGAATGCAACGGGACGTGTTTGGATAAAATCGGGACCCATCCCGCCCACCTTATAAATTCGACAGGTCCAATGCGGGTTGGACCCACCAACCTGCCAGCATGAGACAAGATGGAGAAATAGAATTCAGACCACCATATTGAGAATAATACTAAATTATAATCATAATTCAAGAATTCATGCAAATTAAACATAATTTAAGCATCCTAATAAAAGAAAAGTTGTGAGTACTAGTTTTCACATCATACACACCTCATCATCGAATCATAATAAAAAAAAAAACATTACTTCAAATCTAAAGAAAAAACCAAGTACAACAAAATCAATCGGACAATGTTTTTAGTCATCAACAAGAATATGTTCCTCACCATCATCTTCTTCCTCGTAAAAAATTGTTGGACAATTTGATAAATCATTGATAGTTGAAGTACCTACAAGAATAAACAAGAAACTGCTTAAATTTTTATACATAACAATATATATGTTAAGATCGGTCGGAGTGTTTAGAGGAGGGGTGATAGGTGTTGTTTTTATGTGTTTTATTGCATTATTTTGCATTTGTTTTGCATGTTTTTTTATATTGTTGATGTCATTCATGTTTAGTTATCGAGTATTTATTGCATTCGGATCACTCCTCATGATTTTTGATTGGTTGTAGGCAAAAGATGGAGAAAATAAAGAGTTTGAACAAGGGTAGAGTCACAAGAATTAATTACGGAGCAGCAATGGTCAAAAATTCATTTTTAATGATTGAGATATTGAAATCAGATCTCCACCATTCAGATTGAATTTTAAGATATTTTGAAGTTTCGGTTTAAATTTCAGATAAATCCGAGGGTTAGATTGTGATATATGATTTTTTGAAAATTATCGCGCACTGCAGAAAATCCCGCCTAGGCGCGACGCGGACTGAAAAAAATCCGAATTTTTGACTTTTTAAAAGTCTTGATTCGCGGGCTTTATTTGATGGGCTTTCTACCACATATAAAAGGGACATATAAGACGTGAGAAAGGAGAAAAAAAGGAGGGAGAGAGGCGGCCATCAAGACAAGGAACGAAGGGCGTGAAGAGGAAGAGAACTTGAAAAACTCAAGAACCGTCAACACTAGTTTTCTCTTTTCCCTTTTATTTTTATTGGGATTTAGGGGATCCTACCCCCAAAACTTTGTTTTGATTTCTTATTGAAGATTGAATTTGGTTTTTATGCATTCTTGATTATATTATTTTGTTTATTGATTATTTGGAGATTGATCAACTTCGAATTGATTTTATGTGTTATAAGATACTGAAAGGAGATTTTATAACATGATAGAGTAATATAATCCATGGATCTACAACTTTCATAGACATATGAGGTTGGATACATGTTGATAGTCATAGTCCAATAGGTCGAAAGCTAGAGGATTCCACAAATCGTTAATGCAATTGCAAATGTTAAATAACACAAGGACACTTGGTTATTATAATTTTATTAATTAGATTAATATAGCTCGACATAGTATATTGATAGTTTAGGAAATTTCGTCAGAAGCATGACTTGAGAATTGAAATTCAATCATTAGAGAAGAAAAAGGGGTAGGTGAACCGAGATCCCAAGAATCATTTATTTATTTTCTGAAATTTATTTTGTTATTTATCTTTTGTTTCAGTATTTTATTTTAGTTTATTAATTTATTCTCTTATCTTTATTAACTAAAAAATAATACTTGAGTAATTTTGTCACAAATCAATCTCTGTGGGACGATACTCGTACTTTGTACACTATATTATTACTTGACTCGTGCACTTGCGATTTATTCGAGCTTAATTGATATATATATATTTGAGTTGATTTTCAGTGGTAGTATTTGCTCGATCAAGGGGGGTTGAATGAACACTCCCAAAATTTCTTTTCTTCTGGGCCTGGAACTGAATTAACAGCTTTGCATGCGAACCTCGTTCTGAATAGCAAAGCAATAGTCTACTTGAAAAGTACGAAAACATGCTACTGAAACATTGTTGAAGCTCGAGAGATACAAATAAAGCATTAGTAACACCAGATTTGTTTATGAAAGTTCGAAGGATAGCACTTTCTACGTCTCGCATTCTTCTATTTCTAGAATGTATCACTAAAAGATTTGATTTATACACTCACTCTAGTACAAACTCATTTCAGTAGGGCTTATCTACTGTCTACTGAAACTCCTAGTACTTAAACTCTTTTACAACTCACACACTTTTGAAAGAACATCTTTCAAAAGTTTACAAAATGTATCTACTGAAATGATACAACAAATTGATTTTCACAAATGATCTTAACAGATCTGATATATCAATGTTGAGTATGCAAGAGTTTTTTTTTTCGAGTGCAGAGTGTTTGAGACTGAATTTGACTTGATCGTGGACTTATCTTTTTCTTGTATGTCTCTCTCTCTCTCTTTCTCTCTCTCTCTCTCTCTCTCTCTCTCTCTCTCTCTCTCATGAGCCAATGAGCTTATATAGCATTTGGTTCAAACGTTAGGAAATAACTCTATTTACTCTTCTATTAATTATACCTATAAAAGAGGAATGTGTTCTTAGTATGTCATATTTTTCATGCTAAAAAAGAGTGTGCAATAAATGTGTCATAAATTCTAGTACGAGACATTAAATGAGATGTAATATTGAAAACACAACGACTAATAAATGAGGTGACAATTGAAAATCATTTGACTCCGATTACTTGTTTTAAGCCTACTGATACTGTCTATTGTTTCACGTAAAAAAACATAGATAGAGTTTCTACTGATTCTGCAGGCTACTGATATTGCTAGTTTATCGGTCTTAGCCTACTGGTTTCTATTTTACGTGTACTTTCTATTACTACTGATTTTATCTTCTCTACTGTTACTGGTTCTTATAACCAAAACTAAATTCCTTATCAATATAAATAATATAATATATTTAACAAAATACCTTTTATATTATTCCACAACCAACGAAACATACATCAATGCTGTCAAAGTAGCTGGATGAAGCCTACTTTGATGAGGACTAACCAATCTTCCACCGTTACTAAAAGCTGACTCAGACACAACTGTTGAAATCGAGATGGCCAAAATGTCTCTTGCCATTTTTTTAATTTCGGATATTTAACTCCATTTTTCTTCCACCAACTTAAAATGTCAAAATTTTCAGTTCTTGGCAAAACATTATCTCCTAAATATATCCAACTTTGAAGTTTTGGATATCGAAGAAATAGGATTTGAGCTTAAAGCCACAAATCGGTCATATTTTTGTAAAGTGGTATTCACACCATGACCAGAAACACAAGATGATGATCCAACATCCATTGAACTTCTTGCACTCATGTTATTTTCCCTACTTCCAGTCTTTGATTGGTAATCCACCAATAAATTACAACAGTTTTGTCTAATCTCATACCTTGAATTGAGATATTTCACCATAAATTTGTGTAAAGTAAAATTCAACAAGTTTCATTTTATACCTAGGATCTAGAACAACAGCAACCCCAACATAATATGGCAAGAATCCAATATTTTCATATTTTTCTAACATCTTCGTCGCCATGCATTGAATCATCAACTTTGAACTATTCACCCAGTTATGTAAGGTACCGTTTGACTCACTTGATGTAGCTTGATTGGGTTTTTAATCATGGACCATCCAACGTTTCTTTCATTTTTTTTATATCTTTTGTTTAGTCTATGGGCCCGATATTACTACTTCGAAAATAGGTAGAAGATGTCCAAGACTCCCAGTCTGGGTGTGTGATTATTTCTCACATCATCCAATAGTGACATTATTGCCACCAGATTTTACTATATTACCATCATTTTAATATATGAAAATATAGAAGCTCACCATTTCAGATATGATTCACTACTAGTACAAAACACGCGTAAAGCTTCATATGTAGAAAATGTAGAGAACGAGATCGGTTCACACAAGATAAAGATCATCAAACTCTTCGTTCAAACAATGTATGTCCCTGAAAAGGTTTTTCACACACCGGAGTAAAAAATATGGCAGGAACGACGTTTTCAAGCGTTGAAAACAACATAGGCGATTTTCTAACTTTTCAAAGCTTTGTGAAGAAGAGGAAGCGGCGACGCACAGTTTTATCATAATCTCCAATTTTAATTAGGTCACTTACCACATAGACGAAGAAATAGAACATGGGTTTACCGATATTAGTGGAGTTGGGTTGCCTCACCAACTGAGATGATAAGTACTAATTGCAGAAGCGAAGAAAACCATACAATTCAAGCTCTTGGATGGTGGCGTGAGGTGAGCATGAATGGTGGAATTTGATTATGCTCCCATGGAATGTGGATTGGATGGAAATAAAAAAAAGACTTGAAAGAAACCCTGAGATACGTGAAACGGTACCCCTGTGTGCAGGGTTATTTTTGGAAAATGAAGTCAAATGTACATTATTAATCATTCACAATAAAATTCACTCAAACACTATATAAATCATACCAGTATATTAATTGTCTACATATTTTCTTTCACAATCCCAAATATAAACTATCACTCTTTCATCACATCTCACGTATCAAATAGTACCTAATTGTAATTTGATATCACAAATATTTGAAAAATAAAAATTAGATGTGGGGTAAAGTGTACCAGAGAACAATTCAGTCACCTCATAAAATATTTTAAACTTATCACAAATCTCAGTTGCATTCTCCCCATCTTCGTCAGTTGGATTACTCTTGTATTGTTTCTCTCAATATTTCAATCGTGAAACACATCACGATAAATTATTGCAGTTTCTAACATAAAATAATAAAATTCCAATAATTTTTTCAGTCAAGTGATAATTTTTTTGTGCAATGAATTGACAATTGACATGCAAATTTCTCAAATTTTTCTAATCTTACAAGTGAAGAACTGCAATATATGATATTATCACGTATTTTCTCAATTGAATCACTTTTTAGTTCAAATTCATCTTTCACAATCAGATTCAAAATATGAGCACAATAACGCATATGAAGTACCTTTCCATGCAGTGACAAATATTTTCTTGGGATCTTTTCCAAGAGAAATCGACTCATGATGCCGTTGGTGGTGCACTTATCAACCGTGATTGTTGAAAATTTGCGATCAATATTCCAATCCAAAAAGCACTCAACAAGCTTATCAGCAAGAATCTTAGCTATGTATGGAGCTGATGCTAGTAGTCGCATGAGAAGTAGTAAACATCCAGTGCTTTGACACGAGGTTCTGAGGCTGCAGCTTCTCAAATTCTTATCTACAGTTCGAACTCATACGCCTTAAGATCCGCAATGAGGTCACGGATTTCTATTTTATTCATGTTTTTGGCTTTTCGCATGGCTATAGTCTTAACGTCTCATTCTTTTAGCAGTGCTCTCATCACTTTGAGAGTCATTTCTCGATTATTGTACTCTTTTCCCAGAGCTGATAGTTTATTCACCGTGCTACTGAATCTTTCTTCAGAGTCACTCATAGATTCTCCAGCATTCATCTTGATGCTTTCAAACTTCTGCACAACAACGGAAAGTTTGTTCTTTTTGTTTTCTCATTTCTCTCGCAGAGTTGGATCAGTTTTTCTCATATCTATTTGGTTGTGCTGCAAATCTTTATCTTGCTGAAGGTGTTTTTGTTCAATGTCTTGTACAAATGTCTTTGGCTATGTTGTCGAGGTTTGCCTTTTTCTTATCCCCATGTGTCCATTACCTTCTATGTTTCTTGATCATCTGTGGTGAACCATCGGTGATAGCAATTGCAGTATTGGGTTTCATGATTTTGATTGGGCCCTCCATGACAACGTACCACATTTCGTCATCTTGTGCAACAAGGTGAGATTGCATTCTGATTTTCCAATCATCGAATTCTTTTCTTGAGAATATAGGAATTTTGCTGAAGCATGCCATGAGTCAGCAGTAAGAGCTTCTCAGAGACGAGATAAAACCGATCTAATACTGTAGCGACCCTACCCGGATCCACTACCTAATCTGAGTTAATGAAGCGCATGCAATAATAATTAAAAGCGTGAAAAGCGGAATATTCAAAATACAACAAATCCAATCGGCAGAATACAACCGACGATAGAATTATGTATAAATACTCTTATACAACCATATCAAAAGTCTTAGGGTCATAACCCTACCACTAACTCTCGCTGCCTCCGACACCAGCCTCACTCCTGGTGCGAGCCTCCTGGACTATCTAGCCTCAAACCTACCACGCCACAAGGTACCAAAAAAATACCAAACACAGGGGCGTGAGCGACAACGCTCAATATGAAAGCAATGATATATAAACTAATATGCAGCAAGCAATTGACTTTAAAACACTGGGTAAAACAGTCTGCTCAGGGCGCCATGAATACACAGTACCGTGCTAAGAGAGCGACTCCGTGGGGTACTCGTGTATTCCCCTATCCACTATAACATCTACTCCACTGTCGTGGTCGCTCCTAGTGATAGCAAAACCAGGAGTTGAGTCTCCCCAGACACAAATCCATAAGGAGTAACTCATCACCGATGGAAACTGTCATGACTCACATCATACCAGATGCAGTCTACCGTAAAAACATGCATGTGCTAAAATCGTAAAACATGGTAAAACACATAGCACATACTAATGCAACAAATAAGAATATATATCATGTCGGCTATCTCGGTCAGTACTTACGTACCTCTAACACTGCAGGCAAATCCTAGCACCACTGGTCTAGATCTCATGCCTACAAGTCCACACTAAGGTGTTTACAATGCAAACATCCATGCATCATTAAATAAGCTCTAAAAGCTTTAACTAAGCTATTTCATACTCCTAAATATTTTTAGGAGGTCAAAGCTATACCTGCGTCCGTTGTCAGCCTTTTGCTGCCACTTGCCTCAAAACTAGGCCACAGCTTCACTACGACGCCTGGATCTAGACCTGGCCAAAGGCCGGGTTGGGCCCGAAATCGGCCCGTGGTCAACGGGCCGGTTAACCGGGTCAACGGGTCCAACCCGAAACCGGGACCGGACCCCGATTTTTCCTTTGGAAAACCGCCGACCCAGCGGGTTTGCCGGGTTGACACAACGGGTTTATCTTTTTAAAATATTATTTTAAATTTTAAATAATACTATATATTTGATACCCACACATGAGTGAGATTTGAACTCAAAACCAAATGATTTTAGGACCTCATTCTTGCCACTAGGCCAAGTGTTAATTTGCTACTTAAATGTGATTGAATATAATTAAATGTAATAATATTTTTTATACAAGATGTTTGAAATTGAAATGTAATATATTTTTTATTGAGATAAATAGAGTTTTTAATATAAGATGTTGAAATATAATATATAATTTTATTGAATAAATATAATAATTTTTTTATTGATATACATATAATTTTTAATATAACATGTGAAAAGTTGAAATGTAATATATTTTTTATTTAATAAATATAATATTTTTTATTGAACTAAATAGAGTTTTTAATATACAATGTTGAAATTTGAAATGCCATTTATTTTTTCTTGAATAAATGTAATATTATAAGATGTTAAAAGTTGAAATATAATATATTTTTTATTTAATAAATGTAATAGCTTTTTTATTGAGATAAGAAAATATTTGATAGAGTTTTTAAAGTTCAATTGTACAATTTTTTTTTTTAAAAAATAAGGGTCGACCTAGACCCGGAACCGCCGGTTAACCGAACCCGGACCTGGACAGGAACCGGCAGTTTCGAGACCCGAACCGGAACCGGCCACGGGCGGGCCGGTTAAGGGTCGTCCTATTGCCGAACCGGACCCGGCCCGTGGCCAGGTCTACCTGGATCGTTATGCCGCTTTCGAATTCCCCATAGGACGCCTAGATCTCCCTAGATCTGAGTTAGAAGGCCTAGAAATCGAGAGAAAAGAGAGGAGAGATGCGAGTAAAATGAGCTCTCGGACCTCCTATTTATAGCCGAAGTTCGGAGCCTCCGAACTCGACTTCGGATCCTCCGATCCGGTTCGGATCCTCCGTTTTTGACTTCGGAGCCTCCGATCCTGACTTCGGATCCTCCGAAGTCCCATCAGTGACGTCACCCATGAGGTAATATTTCAGAACAACTGGCTGGCTACTGTTCGAACCGTCCGATCAGACTTTGGATCCTCCGAACTCCTCGGGCCTCCGAACCTTGGCTTCGTTCACGTTCGGATCCTCCGAACTCAGTTCGGATCGTCCGAACCCCCCGAACCTTACGCATCATTTTTTAGTGTCCTGGATCCATTTCTGGACTCCGTTAATCCATTTGAAATTTTCTTAATCATGTTTAACTTAATCCAAACATGATTACATGATTAATTATTCATTAATCATTAATTCTGGATACGGGTTACTACATTCTCCCCCAATTAAGAAATTTCGTCCTCGAAATTTAAGCCTAGAGGAAAAACACGGATAGTCAACCAAATGTTCTTTATTACAACTGAAAATTATAAGGTACAAATCTTCCTTACAAGAAAAATACAAAACATCAAAACAACTATGGATGCTCGGCTCGCATCCGGCTCTCCAACTCCCAAGTTGCTTCTTCAGTTCCTCTACGCTGCCACTGCACCATTACTAGAGGTATGATCTTGTTGCAAAGTATCTTGTCCTTCCTGTCAAGAATCCTGAGAGGTCTCTCCATGTAGGACAAATCCTGATCCAATTGCACCTGAGTCGGACGCAAGATGTGCGACTCATCCTCCACGTACTGTCTCAGCAAGGGCACGTGAAACACATCATGGATACTGGAAAGATACGGTGGCAAAGCTAAATGATAAGCCACATCTCCAACTTTCTCAAGAATCTCGAACGGACCGATAAATCTCGGCGACAACTTGCCCTTGATTCCAAACCTCATCACCTTCCGGAAAGGTGACACTCGCAGGAACACATGCTCTCCTACCTCAAAGTGTAGCGGCCTACGGTGAGTGTTGATGTAGCTTGCCTGCCGATCCTGGGCTGTCTTAGTCCTCTTACGGATCATATCCACTGCGTCCATCATCTGCTGAATCATCTATGGACCTTCGACTTGGTTCGCCAACTTCGTCCCAAAACAAAGGCGAACGACATCGGCGTCCGTATAAGGCCTCGAATGGTGCCATGCCAATACTGTTGTGGTAACTATTGTTATAAGCAAACTCCACCAACGCCAAATGGTTATGCCACGCTGGTCCAAATTCATGAATGTCGCTCAAAGCATATCCTCGAGGGTACGAATAGTTCTCTCACTCTGCCCGTCGGTCTCCGGGTGGTAAGCTGACTCAAACTCAGAGTATTGCCAATAGCTCGCTGGAAGCTACCCCAAAACCTAGAGGTAAACCTCGGATATCTGTCGCTGAAAATACTCAACGAAATTCCATGCAAATGAACAACCTCTTGCACGTACAGACGTGCCATCCTGTCGAAAGTAAAGTCCCGATTGTAAGGCAAAAAATGCACGGACTTCGACAATCAATCAACAACAACCCAAATAGTATCACAATTCCTGGAAGACATAGGCAAGTGGGTGACAAAATCCATCGTCACATGCTCTCACTTTTACTCAGAAATCTCTAAACTCTGGAGCAATCCACCGGGTCATCGAAATTCTGCCTTGACCTTCTGGCAAACAAGGCATCGAGATACAAACTGGTAAACACTGCGCTTCATCCCTTTCCACCAGAACATAGTACGTAGATCCTTATAAATTTTTATGCTGTCTGGATGTACAGAAATTCTACTACGATGAGCTTGTGACAGAATCTCATCTCGTAGTGTGGAATCATTAGGAACTACCACACGTCCAGAGAGACACAACAGACCATCATTTTGCAGATGAAAACCAGAAGTATTCCCATCCTGAGTCAAATGAGCTAACTTCTGCGTCTTCAGATCAACGGTCTGCGACTCACGTATACGAGTATACAAGGCTGGTTCGGCAAGCACTGATGAAACGCGAACTCCCTGCTGTTTCTTCTTGTGTCAAAAATTTAAACCCAAGGAACAACACTCCTCTACCACTCGTGCAACCGAGCTGGTACGAAGCGAACTCACATACACTTGGCGGCTAAGAGCATCCGCAACTGGATTAGAAGTGTCTGGATGATAATTGATCTCACAATCGTAGTCCTTCAGCAAATCCATCCAACGACGCTGTCTCATGTTCAACTCAGCCCGAGTGAACAAGTATTTCAAACTCTTATGGTCAGTGAAGATCTCGAACCTCTCACCGTACAAATAATGACGTCATATCTTAAGTGCAAAGACAATGACCGCAAGCTCTAGATCGTGTACGGGATAGTTCTCCTCGTGAGTCTTCAATTGCCTAAAGGCATAGGCAATCACATGACCTCTCTACGATAACACACATCCCAACCTCTGGAGAGAAGCATCGGTGTGAACTAGAAAGCCACCTGATCCAGACGGTAGATCCAACACTGGAGCTGTAGTCAGACGGCATTGTAACTCGTGAAAACTCTCCTCACACTCTGACGTACAAACAAAAGGCACATCCTTCCTCGTCAGCTACGTCAAAGGCTTAGCAATCTGAGAAAAATTCTCCACGAATCTTTGGTAGTAGCCCGCCATCACAAGAAAACTACGAATCTCTGAAATCGTCTACGGACGCGACCAATCAAAATGGCTTCTGTCTTACTAGGATCAACGGAAACACCGTCTCGTGAAATCACATGACCAAGGAAAATAACTCGGTCAATCCAGAAGTCACACTTGCTCAACTTAGCATACAATTGTCTCTCTCTCAGTATCTGCAATATTGTGCGGAGATGGAAAACATGCTCGTCGACACTGCGAGAATATACAAGGATGTCGTCGATGAACACCACCACGAACTTGTCTAGAAAGTCGCGGAACACTCTGTTCATAAAATCCATGAAGACTGCTGGAGCATTCGTCAAACCAAAAAGCATAACTAAGAACTCGTAGTGACCATACCGTGTACGAAATGCTGTCTTGGAGATATCCTCCTCTCTAACCCTCAACTGATGATATCCCGACCGCAGATCAATTTTCGAATAAACAGAAGTACCCTGTAACTGATCGAACAGATCATCTATCCGCGGAAGAGGATATTTATTCTTCACCATCGCTTGGTTAAGCTGTCGATAGTCTATGCAAAGACGCATCGATCCATCTTTCTTCTTAACAAAAAGGACTGGGGCTCCCCATGGCGAAACACTCGGCCGAATGTAGCTCTTTTCAAGAAGATCCTGAAGCTGCTTCTGCAATTCCTTCATCTCTGAAGGAGCTAATCGGTAAGGAGCTCTGGAAATCGGTGATGTCCCTGACAGTAACTCAATGCCAAACTCGATCTCCCTAACTGGGGGGGGGGGGGGGGGTAAGCCTGGAATCTCCTCTAAAAACACATCGGAAAAATCACGGACCACTGGTATCTCCTGAATGTCTGGCCCCTCCAAGGATGCATCAATGGCGTAGCGTCGGGCTTTCAGAGCAGAAACCACTGGCATCGGGGGTCGTGCTTCCTCACCATAGAAGTACCACGTATCGCCATCCTCCGGATGAAACTGTACAAACCTCTGATAGCAATCCACTATCGCTCTATAGGTAGTCAGAAGATCTATACCAATGATACAATCAAAATCCTTCATGGCTAAAACCATCAGGTTAGCACTAAGTTGATGTCCCTTGAAATCCAGAATGCAATCCATAATTAGACGCTTAGCTAAAACCTCTTGACTCATAGGAGTCGAAACAACTAGCAATACGCCTAATGGAATGTAGGGTAGACTATGCATCTTAGCAAATCGTGCCGAAATAAATGAGTGTGACGCACCAGTGTCAATCAAAACATAAGCAGAAATATCACACAAACTACAGGTACCTGCAATCATCCGGTCACTGTCTGCCTCCGCCTGCTCCTGGTTCAGTGCAAAGACCTGCCCCTGAACACGTGACCGTAAGGAAAAATGACCCTGAGAAGAAGTCTGTCGCTGTGACGGCTGTGACTGCTGGCCCTGCTGATGAGAAGGCTGTTGATACTGCTGCTGCGGCTGCTGCACTGACGCCTGGGATCCTTCAGAGCCACCAGCTGCTCCCAAAAGAGTAGGAAAATCTCTCTTTATGTGCCCCTCCTGACCACACTAAAAACACGCTCCTGTCGATCTAGGAATAGAGAGAGAAGAGAGGAGAGGTGCGAGTGAAATGAGCTCTCGGACCTCCTATTTATAGCCAAAGTTCGGAGCCTCTGAACTCGACTTCGGATCCTCCGTTCTTGACTTCGGAGCCTCCGATCCTGACTTTGGATCCTTCGAAGTCCCATCAGTGACATCACCCATGACGTAATATTTCATGACAGCTGGCTGGCTACTGTTCGGACCGTCCGATCAGACTTCGGATCGTCCGAACTCCTCGGGCCTCCGAACCTTGGCTCCGTTCACGTTCGGATCGTCCGAACCACCCGAACCTTACCCACCATTTTTGAGTGTCCTGGATCCATTTCTGGACTCCGTTAATCCATTTGAAATTTTCTTAATCATGTTTAACTTAATCCAAACATTATTACATGATTAATTATTCATTAATCATTAATTCTGGATACGGGTTACTACAGATACCACTTGTTAGGATCAATGAGGAGTTTTTAGAGGGGGGAGGGTGAATGAACACTCCCAAAATTTCTTTTGATAATGGATCGGTACTGGTGCTAGCAGCAATGCAGGCGAATCTCGTTCTCAATGACAAAGCAGTAGTCTACTGAAGTAGTGCGAAAACAGACTACTGAGTTTGTTGAAGCTCCAAAAATAAATCGAATATTGAAAACAGATTTGTTTATGAAAGTTCGAAGGATAACACCTTCTACGTCTCTCCTTCTTTTGTTTCTAGAATGTATCACTGAAAGATTTGATTTATACACTCACTCTAGTACAAACCCATTTCAGTAGAGCTTATCTACTGTCTACTGAAACTTCTAGAACTTACAAAGACTTGACAACTCGAAAGACTTCTAAAATAAGGCTCTTCTTTAAAACGATTACAACACTTATACTCTGATAAGAATTTTATAATGAATCAAGTTACACTGTTACAAGACTAAAAATGAAAATTCATCGTAATAAAACCAAAAATGAAAAAAAAAAACATGCACGTTACTGGGATGAAAATACAAATTCACATTTAACATGACAAAAAAGGGAAAAAATTGCAAATAACATGACGAAAAATGTAATTCTCACAATTTTTGAGTAATTAAACTTTTAGATAACTTATTTTAAGAATTTGAGATTATTGCATGATTTACTAAATATAAATAACAATTAACTGAATAACAACATTATCAATTTATTATATAAAAATTAATGATTAAGTGTATTTAACAAAAAAATGAATTGTGAATACCGTTTATCGACGACCACCACCACCACCATTAGATCTTTGGCATAGTTAATGGAGAGCCTCCATCTATTATTCTTTAATTTAAGTATCCAATTTCGTTAACACAAAAGCTCTCATCGTCTCACATTTCAAATGTGTGATACTATATTATAAAAGAATTGCTCCTTTAATGATACTCACTAAAATTTAATGGTTCGGATCCAATTCAAGCCCAAAGCTTTAAGTCCAGAGATGAACCTGAAATCAAACAAAGAGTGTAAGAAGGGGGTCAGGAGGGTGTCTCGGCGTAGCCTCTCCGACTCTCAAGTCAGATACGTAAACGAATAAAAGAAGGAAGAGCTTGGGCGCCCCTCAAAATAAAAGTGAATGAGCTCCAAATAAAGAGAGTAAACCCGTATTTATAGGAGGCAAGATAGGGTACCACAAACACTTTTTAGAGGACCACGAGCATATCGTTCACGCGCCTCTCCTTTAGGACTCGCCCTCCCAAGATAACCCAAGACACAAAGTCAAGCTTATCTTCTTAGTGCTCATCCACCCTAGGAGTTGCCCACCTTGGTCGATCTCCTCTTCCACTTCTTTCCTCTACACTCCCCACATCTAATTTCACATATCTATTACATATTGGCATAAGCTCTTGACTCACCTACAGACCCCCGTGGCTAGGGCCCAACTTGATGAGGCTCTCCTTCAGGCTTGAGAGCCAACTTCTTTAGCCTTTACCTCCATGGACCGACCCTATCCCTTAGCGTGACATTCAAACTTTAGTCCTAATTGGTTTATGGGCTTCCATTGGGTTCAAGCATTTGATGGACCCACTCGTGGGTATCATTTAATAATAACAATCTTCATTTTTAGATACTAGGTACTTGTTTATTTGATATTCATCTGAGTCTAACCTAAAAATTTAAACATAAGGTTATAGTCTAATAGCGGCATAAATTACATTTATCCGGAAAAAAAATTCCGATGTTGACTTTTGAAATGTTGAGCTTGCCTATTAAAAAATCAATTTCAAATTAAATATTAGTAACTAGGTCAGAAATCAGAATAAAGTTACATTTTTATGAGCAATAATATCCTAACAGTTGACAAATAGCGAAAGAGAGAACCGAAGCCTAAAAGGCTAAACTACAAATAAATTTAGATGTTACAAGTATCTATTGGTAAAATATAAGTTTTACATTTTCAAAAAATTGTATATATTTTTTACGAATATATTAAATATAATTTCGAGTTCATTATTCGAAAAATATAATTCTTAAATCAATATATTAAATATAGATCTTTATAATGGAGCGAATTAATTAATTTCGTGTGAAAATTTTAAATTTAAATGGATACAAATATATATATATTGTGAACGAAAAATTAAATTTATGAAAAAAAATCTATAAAATTTAATTTAAATTTCAAAATTTTTAACAAAGTAACTACATATAAAAGAAAATTGACTAGATATGCGCGCAATGTGTGCACACACATACTAGTTATTATGATATATACAATACTATATTAATTATAAGACTATACTATATATACTATATATTATATTTTATACTATATAATAATGCATGAATACCTCAGAATAACCAATACCGTCTATATCGTACCGAAAAAAAATCGTATATACCGTACCGAAAATTTCGGTATCGGTATCGATATAGGATTTTCAAATTTTCGGTATTTCGGTATACCGAAAGAAAGTCGGTATACATGGTATCGGTATGATACCGCGTATATCGACATTTTTTTTAAAAAAAACAGTTTAAAAAATCGGTATACACGAGTATCGATATGGATTTATGTCATATTAAAATCATGTCGGTATATCGAAATTTTCGGTACAGTATCGTTATCGAAAATTTCGGTACCAAAATTTTCAGTACGGTATGCGGTATTCGTTCAATACCGCGGTATATCGTACCGAACCACCCCTACTTAAAACTACAATCTTTCAACTTTATTTTCTCAATTTTAAAATATAAAAAATATTATTTATTTTAGATGTAATATAAATTATTTATGTACGCAAAAGTTGCGTGCGTGTATTATTAATATTTTCCTATATATAAAGAATCTTTTCTTTTGACACCATCTTTTATTTTACCAAAATTGCTCTTTCTCTATTATTTTTTTAAATTTCAATATTTTAAATCGCATTTTAGTCACTCGATAATTTTTATAATTGTAATTTAATCTATCGATAATTTTTACATCACCTTAATAAAAAATAATGTATAAGCACGTATCGCATGCACCAATACACTAATTGATTATAAAACATGAGAGCTTTAAAGCCTTAAAATTAGCCAACTGTGCTTCTCAAAAAAAAAAAAAAAAACTAACTGTGATGTCTTTGATATAATATATTATCTACTTTCAAATATCTTTTAAATTTGTAAAAGTGCTTATTTATCTTTATCTAACACTATTTTTTTTATATATCATTCATAACAAAAAAAATGCAAATACAAATATAATTATTCCAAGTTCCAACTATGTCAGTACGCATCGCATGCACATGATAACTAGTAAATATGGAAAATTACGAGGTTTTCTTTTCTTGTCAAATTATATCGTGTAAACGACAATGTAGTACATTATAATAATAAAAAAAGTTATGGTCTTAAAATATTTTTCACAAAAACTCCTGTAAAAACGGTTTATGGGTCAATTTTGTAAGACACATACCTTATTTGGTACACCCATAAAAAATATAATTTTCTACGCACAAACACGAACTCTTGTGAAACAGTCTCATGAAAAATATTATTTTTTATGTGAAAAGTATTATTATTTAGGGTAGATCTTTTTAGGAATCCGTCGTCCAACCACGATCCGACATTCTTCAATATTTCTTGGATCTAATCTGAACCTGCACAACCAAAGACAAAGAAACAGAAAAAACCAAAGAAGAAGAACAATAACGAGATGGATATTTTCGGGGCTCAGACGCTACGATCTCTCCAATAACACTAGCAATCCACGACGAAGACCAGAAAAGATTCCCACGCTCAAACTCACGATCACTGCCCCAAGTCTCCTACACAGTAGAGAAATCCCTGCCCAACGAAAAAGAAGAGAAAAGAGAAGCAGCCCAAAGAATAGCACAAAGCTAGGAGAAGAATAGACACTCAGCATACGCCCTCATCCTCTCGCTCACAAGCTCTCTCTCAATCTCTCACTCTCTCGATCTCTCGGCAGCAGAAGAAAAGGGAACGCTCTGGCGGCTCACTCACATAAGACAAGGGCAAGAGGGAATAAATATAAGGGCTTAAGATATGGGCTGAGAAATAACATAAGTTGGGTCAAAGCCCAACCAATCTCCACCTTTTGGCCCAACATCGGTTCACTGGTTTTGGGAAATCACCTAAAGCATCATCATCGCCCCACAACAGAACATAAAGTTAGTACGCATCAAGACATGTAGCAAACACAAAGTAAGCTACAAGCTACAACACAAAGTTCACAAATTTCCCAACAGAATCTCAACTTATGATAAGAGCACACAGTTCTTATATAAGAAAAGAATTTTTCAATATAAATCATACCTTTTTCAACAACGTCAAGAAGATACTGCAATCTAACATCAAAATATTTCATCTCCCAATCAATCTGAAGCATAAATGCATGCATAATACTCATAATAGTAAACATTATGATAGGAGAAAATATTTCAGCCAGTTGTGATTGCCTAACATTCTGTCTATCTCTCTCCCTAGCTAATTGACAATCATTTAGATCACAAAGATCATTTTTTGGCACATTTTCAACAATGTCCTCATGTACATCAGAATTATCAATAGCATTTTCACACAGATTTTCAGGCACTTCATCCACACTAGGCACATTCTGAACATTTTCAGAATTAAAACATAAACCAGACAAGTGCTTCACCTTGCTTGGATCAGCGGCAGGTACGAGAATGGGGGAATTGAGAAACTTAACTCTAGATTGTCTACCAAGAACACGAGAATCAAATTCAGCATGGCAAACATATAAGTATCTCATTTTGTAGGCTTTGAAAATTATTAAACATCCTTTCAATATTTTCATCACTCCACTACCTCATTTACCATGCAAACCATCTTCTTCTAATGCAGCAAAAAAATCATATTATGGCATAAATCAGACACATGTCTCACATTTTTCAAGGTTAACACATAATCAAAATCAAATTTCAAAGAGACGTCACCAAGACCAACAACTTGACATGATTTATCATTCGCCATACAAACTGACCCATGGTTCACTTCTTGATAATTAGAAAATATGTTTTTAAAAGGAGACATATGGAACGTGCATGCAGAATCGACAACTCATTCATTTTCACTCAAAGAAATAGAATGCACAGAGTTCACATCACATATCTCAGTCACCGTAAAAACATCACCCAAATTTTCACTACAAGAAGCCATGTTAGCATTATCATCATGCTGATTTTTCAAATCTTGTTTTTGGTTTTGCATAGGCCTAGAACAATCTCTAATGAAATGACCAATTTCACCACAATTATAACATTTTCTAAACCTCGACTGGTATCTTGACTTACTTTTACCTCGATTTTCAACAGAAAATTGGTTATGATTGTCTGAAGATCTTTGAAAACGATTTGTGGACCTTCCTCTCACATGCATAACCTCACCCAAATTATTATCACCCTTATTAATTTTTAAATCTATCTCTTTAATTTTTAAACCATTTACAACAGTTTCTAAAGAAATCTTATCTCTTCCATACTTAATGGCAGATTTCACATCATGGTAAGAATCGAAAATAGAATTTAAAAGAACAATAGGGGTATAATCATCAATATGCTCATCTTTAGTTTGCTTAATATCTTGAACAAGTTTGGTAAACACATCCAGATTTTCATTTATGTCTTTATTCAAATCAAGTTTGAACCGGAAAAATTTTTCAAGCAAAAATAAATTACTAGGCAACGAGGTCTCAGTATAAAGTTCTTCCAATTTTTTCCAAAGCTCTTTTAGCCAATTTTAGTTTGCCAACTTTCCTTAACACAGAGTCAGATAAATTCAAGATTATCGAAAAATAAGCAAATTCATCTGTTTTGGCTTTTTTCTCATCAGTTTCAATGGCAGAATATAAAAAATTTATTGCTTTGAAAACTTTTTGTTGAATCAAAATTCCTTTAATTTTGTTGCCATATTGAAAAATCTGTTTTACCATTAAAAGGTACGAGATTATATCCATTCAAAGGCATCTTTTCACACAGAAAAATAACAAAGGGAAAAACCAACAAATTTTTCACACATAAAAACAGTAAAACACAGAAAAGATTTTCACACAGAAATCTTATAAATCAAGACCAGCAGGCAGCAAACACACAAATTTCAGCCAACACACCGGAAGCAACTAGCAAACACGTAAGTCCTAGGTTTATATCAGCACGTAATCCCAGCACCTAAATCCGCGGCCAGCGCCTACTACTAAGCAATAAAATTTGTTCAAGGTCAAGCCAATATACCAGCGCGAAACTCCCTTACTTAGAGTTTCGATCCCACGAATCAGCGGCGACGACGGGCTGTCCAGGCGGCTGCGATGGACCAATGGGCGGCGGCTGACAGACGGCGGCGGAGCGACGGACAGGCGACGGCGGACCAGCGGCAACCAACCCGTGGCTGACTTTGATACCACCGTTAGGAATCCGTCGTCCAACCACGATCCGACATTCTTCAATTTTTCTTGGATCTAATCTGAACCTGCACAACCAAAGTAAAAAAAACAGAAAAAACCAAAGAATAAGAACAATAACGAGATGGATATTATCGGGGCTCAGACGCTACGATATCTCCAATAACACCAGCAATCCACGACGAAAACCAGAAAAGATTTCCACGCTCAAACTCACAATCACTGCCCCAAGTCTCCTACACAGAGTAGAGAAATCTCTGCCCAACGAGAAAGAAAAAAAAAGAGAAGCAACCCAAAGAATAGCACAAAGCTAGGAGAATAATAGACACTCAGCCTACTCCCTCACCCTCTCGCTCACAAGCTCTCTCTCAATCTCTCACTCTCTCGATCTCTCGACAACAGAAGAAAAGGGAACGCTCTGGCGGCTCACTCACATAAGACAAGGGCAAGAGGGAATAAAATAAATATAAGGGCTTAAGATATGGGCTGGAAAATAACATAAGTTGGACCAAAGCCCAACAGATCTCTTGTGACAAAATATCTATGAGAAGAGCCAACACTGCTTATAATAAAAAATAATATTTTTTTCATGGTTAACCAAAATGGAGATTCGTCTCACAAACCTGTGAGACCATCTCAGATGAGTTAGTGTGTACTATTTATTGTAAATATAAGTAAGGTTGACCTATCTTACGCATGAAAACCGATTAAAGGAAGTAGAGTAGGTTTTTTGTAAGACGTTTCACGATTCTTTGTCCGTAAGACGAGTCAACCATGCCTATATTTACAATAAAAAATAATAATTTTGACATAAAAATTAATATATTTTTTATAGATGACCCAAATAACTGAATAAGAGATATGTTTTATAATATTGCTTCGATAGATTTCTCACGAGAGTTTTTGTATACTTTTATTATAAATATATGCAACTTGACATTAGACCTACTCAATAATTTTTTCTATAAAAAGTTATGATGTTTTAAAATAATGTTTGAACATTGATATGACGATTTAAATTTGAATAAGATTGAGTTCATTCCCATTAGTCTCTCCTTTATGATTATAATAATTATATTGTCATATGATCTTATCGTTGCCCGTCACAGACCCCATGGGAACACACGATTTCACAATAATCCACCTCCCATAAGGTGCTTCGAATCCTATCTCAATCCCAAACTCCTATAGGAGTCGATAAATCACAAACTACGGTTTGAACTTCACTTTGTCGTGGAATTGTAATTAATCTTTGAAAAGTTTAGGACCCATCATTCATGGATCCTTAACATACAAACACGATATCCGAATGGCTACCCACCAACGGAATCCTTTCCTTAGTAGTTCTATGTCTTACATGAAAATTTCGAACCTACCCCATGAGTTTTACACCATGGGATAGGTGTAAATATGTGATTGGTTCAAATGATGTGGACCCCACATGATTGATGTGGGGCCCACATCATTTGGACCAATCAGGAAGTTCCACCTACCCCACGGGGTTTTACCCATGGGATAGGGTCGAACTAACCGCCTCACATCAAACATATTTTTTAAAAAATATTGAGAAAAAATTAATGATCGGTTTAAACTTATCAGTCACTAAATCCGACTAAGGTAGTGTTTGCAACCTTTAAATATAAATGATTATGAATTTTCTCTTCACAATTTTGTTAAAAAAAAAATTCATAATCACTTATTTTTAGAAGTTGCAGCACTGTGTTAATAACTAAACGTTTTTCGCTGATTCTATTACAAATTCGCGTTGTTTGGCTAAATCCTTGTCGAAAGAGACTAAATCCCGGAACCCCGACCGATTAGATAACAGAATCGGATGCTCTTGTTGCGATTCAAGCAATATATTGACACCATCCCCGTTTGCTATGGCCTATGAATGAAGCACTAGGCAGTCAATTTTGCAGCACATGTAAAGGCTGAGTTGGCTTTCCAATAACGTGGTACTTTCCAATAAGGTTATCAATTATCATATTATTTTGATTTAAAAAATACAAAGAAAATCGAAATGTAAATGATTCGAGAAACTAAAATAATATTATTACTTTATAATACAAAGGTAAATGATTTAAAAATCTATACCAACCCTTCAAACTTTATCTTAACTTTCTAACCACAATTTTGTTTATTTCAAATCCCTAGTGGTCTTTATTTTTGAATTAAATATTATTTAGCAACTAATCATTTGTACGTGGCATTGTTAACCTATCGAACTAGTCCCGGCCATGCAAGACTATCAGTTACGCAAGGTTTCCAGCCGATATACTCCGAATTAGGGTTCAACATGCTTCCGTGAGATGAAATAAATTTAAATACCTCTTTGACCAAAATGTCGTCGGGTCATACCTGCCGAGTTTTTCGAAGTTCTGCTCACACTCCAACCACGCAGTCGCAATAGATGGTTTCTGCACAAGCTCCTTCAATGACACCCAGCACAGCCTTAATTCATTTTCTACCTTAAGGCGTATGGTATATAAATTTAATTATAAAATATGAGCATGAAAGAACAAGAGGCTTTAAAGAAATTATTCAGACATGATATTATTACATAAATCAACTCCTTTGAAGAGGAGAAGACAACTTGTTTAGCTACTTATAGTAGCCTTGTTCTTGTAATACATAAAGAAAACTTAATACAATAGAGAGAAATATTACAACAATTTATTTGTAAGAAAACTGAAGGAAATTATCGATATCTTCAGCTTCCTTGAACGCTTGTATTTATAGCTGAGGTTCCACTTGTTTCATCGAGAAACTTCAGGGAATCTTACAGCTATCTTCTATTTCTTTATGCCATTATTGATGGCATCTTTTACTAGTGGAGGAGGCAGCTGTCTTGTATTTTTTATGTCATTATTGATGACATCTTTTACTAGTGGAGGAATCATATGTCTGCCACTTTCTTTTGGCTTTATTCTCCTCACATGCCTGCTTTATTGTTGTCGGGGCATCTTTTGCTTTTGAAGTAGGCCCCTGTGAAAACGCATCTTTGGTGGTCCTTTTCCACTTTTGCTTGTCTCGAAAAAATCTTTTCGATCCGTTCGGGGTTTGAAGTTTTTTCCAAATTCTGGCTCCTTCTAGTTGGGACACTCTGGGCAAATGTTCTCTAACCATCTTCTGATATGAGCCATGTTTCAAAATTTTCGACGAGTCTCCTTACTTCCTGGTAGCTTGTTGTTCCATAAAAAGTTTTTCTTCTTTTCGAAGAGTTCTTCCGCAAAAGCCGTAGTTTTTTTTGTCATTGTGTTTAACAGGAATGATCCGTTCACAGAATTCTGATAAAATTTGAACGAAAACTTGACCTTATCCATCTCAGTGAGACAAACCCAAATACCCCATGCCCTTCTGGTTGAGATTTCATTTTCTCCAAAAGTGGACACTAATGGTATTTCCTCAGGAATATGGTCCTTAATGAATCTTTGATTATTCATGTCAGGTCTCCTTAGTTTGATGAAATGAAAGGGTTCGTGTGATCCTTTCCCTGTTGGTTCTGGAGCTGCACTAAAGAAATATAATTCAAGCACATCTCCTCTGGACAAATGGTCGTTATTTGCCCATGTTTCTTGGACTGCTTCCTGAATCCATTTGGATAACTGTGATATCTCTGGGAAGCTTGGTGACATTGTATAAACTGAGGCCAATGCTCCAAATTCATACCAAAGCTTTACATCTTTAGGATTGACATTGTTTTTTAGCCATACCCTTGGATATATCCCTGCAACATCAACCCTGCAAGTGTTAGGGTTAATTTCACTTCTTGTACTTAATTTCTCCCACCTCTGTTGATAAACCTGAAATGAAGAAATAATAGCTGGATTAGTATCGATCTTAGATTTGCCCTTGTCAGTGTTGGGCCTAAGATTGATCTCTTCCTCTTTTACCCCAAAGACGGAGGGTTGAATTGATGAGGAATCCTCATCAATTGTTGCTTCCACTAGATCATCAAAAGCTGATGATAGATTAGCACTTGTTTCTTGAGTTTTAGCTTCCTCAACATCTTATTTTCCAACCGATGGTTGTATTTCTTGCTTTTGTAAAACCAATGGTTTTAGCATTTCTTGTTTATGAGAAACCAATGGTTTCTCTATGGCCTTCACAATTGGCTCTTGAATAGCAGCCCATAGTTGTGTTTGAGCTTGCATATATCCTGTAATTCGATTAGATACTTTGATCCAATCAGCTTGTTGTAACCTGCCGGCCATTTCAGCATTAATGGCTAACTGGTTGAACTCGGTTTGAAGCAACCCAAGGTGTTCCCTGAGATGCCTCTGCATTTTCATGATGGAATCCACGTCACTGCCTTCCATCTCTTGTTAAGAAATCTGCAAGAATATTTTCATGAGATTTAATAATAACAATATCAAAAATATAATTTTGACATAATGCTTGCCATCTTAATAACCTAGCTTTCTCAGGTTTAGATTCAATCTTATTTTTTAAGAAAGCTTTTACCTGGGTATTATCAACCTTTAGCGTGAATTTTTTAGCAAGTAAAAATAATGACCATTTTTCGAAAGCCCTTTTAACTGCATAAAATTTCTTTTCGTTGATATGTCATCTGATGGCCTCTGATTCTGAAAAAAGACCGCTACAGTATCTGCATGGTATTTCTCCATCCGGAGTAATCTTGGTAAGGACTGCTGCCCACCAATCATCACTAGCATCCGTAAATAAAACCAGATCATCTTCATCTTCGGGTATAGCCATTTTTGGGAGATTCTTACATATCTCCTTTAATTGGTTTACCCCTTGAGTATGGTTTTCGGTCCATATAAACCTAGCATCCTTTTTTAACAAAGGATTGAACACCTTTCTGTACATTGTTAGGTTGTTAATGAATATCCCTGCGAAATTAACTACTCCAAGAAAACTTTGGAGTTGTTTTATGTCTTTGAGTTTATCTGGAAAATTCTTTACCTTTTCCACAATATGGGGTTGTAGAATTATTCCAGTTTCATCAATCTCAATACCAAGGAATTCAATTTTCCTTGTTGCTATGACTGCTTTCTTTTCAGATAAGACCAGTCCTTCTTGTTTCCAAATTTTAGAGAAAATCTCTAAGTGTTTAACGTGTTCGTCTATATTTTTTGATGCTATAAGAATATCATCAATATAAACAAACATTGTAGTGATCTTGCATGGTATCACCTACTAACTGGCAACTAATAGCATGCATTAAACTTAATACAACAAAATAACTTAATAGAGTAAAACATGCGGAAACATAACCATAAATTACATATCAGCTTAGTATAAAAGTGTCAAGCTTATTCATCAGTAGTGATACAATCATATCGAAATACTTAAAAGTAAATATTATATAGTTATATCGAATCTTGCTGTATAATTAACTCCTCAAGGCCTGCTCCCTAATCCTGCCTTGAACCACCAGCTCCGTCCATCCTGCGACCTGTCCCATGGAATAGGGTGTCCAAGATAACAACTAGGACGTGAGTGCTAACGCCCAGTACATAAACATGCGTACACATATAAATATGATGCATGCAACATGATGACTGGTAAAGGGTCATCTGAAAAGTCATGCTCAGTACCGGTGCCACATGAGTGCTGCCACCGCACGGATCAACCTCTGGGTGCAATCATACTCGTCTAGTACACCAGAGTAGACAGACATAAATGCCCCCGCCGTCGCGGTACTCTCAGTGATAGACTATCGAGTATAGAGCTGAGCGGCTCTATAGTCAGGTATAACAAGGTATAGGCTCAACGTGTATATGTACATGACATATGAATATAGAAAGCGGTAAATCCTATATCATGCCATATAATAATGCCAAATAAATGCAGCATATAAACATGTATACTTGCTGGTAATCTCAGTCAATGTGTACGTACCTCTAGGCTAGTTCAAGTATAGTAGGATCCTAGGTTTCAAGCCTATATTCAAAAGTTCACCGTATTACTACATAAATTCTATAAGCCTTAACTAAGCTAATAAGTACTCCCAAAACTTAAATAGATTCCCGGACCATACCTTCGTCCGTAGATAGCCCTTTGGAGTCGCTAGTCCCGGATGACTATAACCACTCCTTGGTTATTCCAAAACCTCTATTATAACCGATAGGGCCCTCAAGTGTATAACTCACACTATATAACTGAACACTCGGAATACTTTATTTATATCTAATTTCTCGTCCGAATGGCCCTATTTATAGGCAAAATATTCCAGAGTTCGGAGCCTCCGAACTGGGGTTCAAACCATCCGAACCTGCATGCCCGACACTTGTCAAAAATCGCGGATTAGTCATATAGCATTGCTGTCTGGGGGAGTTCGGAGCCTCCTAAGTGCTGGGTTCGGATCCTCTGAACCCAGGTTCGGATGGTCCGAACTTGGTCTTTGAGTTCGGATGGTCCGAACTCATTTCGGTGCCTCCGAACTGTCCGAGACCCCCGGGACCCTTCCTACCATTTTCGGACGTTTTGGAGCTGATTTTCCACTTATTTTTACCAAATAAGGATTCCTTAATCATGTTTTGCCACTTTTAAAATTATATGACATATCATAGCATGGAAAGTGGAACTTGGCTACTACTTTTATATGTAGCGATCCATCTGGTAATTTTGAAGTCTGATTAATCCCTGGAATTGGTTAATTACCAACCCTTAATCATGTTTAACATATCATTATCTTAAAATGAAGTCCGGGTTACTACATTCTCCCCACCTTTAGATATTTCGTCCGCGAAATAAAATCTAAAGACAAATTAAGACAACAATATGAAACAAAAAACCATGTTTTATTACAACAACTGTAATTATAACTACATGGTAATACAAAATACAAAGCAAACAACTCAGGATATTCTTCTTGCATACAACTCTCAGTTTCCCAAGTTGCTTCTTCAATACCTCGGCGCTGCCACTGTACCATTACAAGTGGTATAGTCTTGTTCCGAAGAACTTTCTCCTTTCTGTCTAAGATACGGATTGGTCGTTCAACAAAAGACAGATCTGGCTCTAGCTGAATATCAGTAGACTGAATCACATGAGATTCATCAGCTATATACTGTCGAAGTAACGACACATAAAAAACATTATGTATACTGGAAAGATTTGGCGGTAAAGCCAAACGATATGCAACATCTCCGATCTTCTCCAGTATCTGGAAAGGTCCAATAAAACGAGGAGACAACTTGCCTTTCACGCCGAATTTCATCACCTTCCTAAAAGGTGATACTCATAGAAACACATATTCACCAGGCTCAAACTGAAGTGGCCTGCGACAAATATTATCATAACTGGCTTGTCTATCTTGAGCAACTTTGATTCTATGCTTGATCAAATCTACCTTGTCTACAATCTGCTGCACCAATTCAGGACCCTCGACTTGTCGTTCCCCGAGTTCATCCCAGAATAACGGAGTACGACACCGTCGACCATACAATGCCTCGAATATACCATATCAATACTACGATGATAACTGTTATTGTAGGCAAATTCGATCAAAGGTAACTGATCCTGCCAAGATAAGCCAAAGTCCATGACAGAAGAACGTAGCATATCCTTCAATGTACGAATCATCCGCTCTGACTGTCCGTCAGTCTCCGGATGATATGCAGTGCTCAAACTCAGAGTGGTACCCAATGCCTCCTGAAAACTACCCCAGAAACGTGAGGTAAATCGCGGGTCTCTATCACTGACTATGCTTGCTGGAATCCCATGTAATCGCACTATCTCCTGGACATATAAGCGTGCCATGTGATCATAATAATACTCCCGGTTGTAAGGTAAAGTGTGCTGATTTCGTCAAACGGTCAACAACGACCCAGATAGCATCACACTGACGTGAAGTCATAGGTAAGTGGGTAACAAAATCCATAGTCACGTGCTCCCACTTCCATTCGGGAATTTCAAAATTTTGCAATAATCCACCTGGTCGTCGATGTTCAGCCTTGACCTGTTGACAAACCAAACATCTCGAAACAAATTGATACACACTCCTCTTCATCCCTTTCCACCAGAATCTAGTTCGCAAGTCCTTATACATTTTCATGCTTCCAGGATGAACTGATAATCGACTCTTGTGAGCTTGAGATAGAATATCGTTCCTGAGCTCCACAACATTAGGTACAACCACTCGATTAGATAAGCACAATAAACCATCTGCCTGAAAATGAAATCCAGATGTATTAACTCCATTGGCTAAGCGTGCCAAACGCTGAGTCTTAACATCAGATATCTGAGCATCTCTGATCCGAGAATACAATGCTGGCTCAGACAAAATAGTATACAATCGAATCCCATTTCTCCCTTTTTTGTGCTTGAGCATAAAACTCAATGAACATCACTTTTGAATCATATATGATACTTCACTAGTCTGAAGTGCAGAAAGTCTCACCTGCCGACTCAAGGCATCAGCAGTAAGATTAGCAGAACCTTGATGATATTTGATTTCACAATCATAATCCTTCAAAAGATCCATCCAGCGTCTCTGTCGCATATTCAACTCCGCCTGAGTGAATAAATACTTCAAACTCTTGTGATCCGTGAATATCTCAAATTTCTCGCCATAAAGATAATGCCTCCAGATCTTGAGTGCAAATACAATGGCGGCTAACTCGAGATCATGTACTGGATAATTACTCTCATGCGTCTTCAACTGTCGAGAAGCATAGACAATAACATGTCCATGCTGTGTCAGAACACATCCTAACCCCTGACCAGAGGCATCAGTATAGACAACATAACCTCCTGATCCAGAAGGTAGAGCTAGCACAGGTGCAGTAGTAAGACGTACACGCAGCTCGTGAAATGACTCCTCACAATCCGAGGACCATATGAAGGCAACATCTTTCCGTGTAAGCTGTGTCAAAGGTCTGGCCAACTGTGCAAAATTCTCGATGAACCGACGGTAATATCCAGCTAGACCCAAGAAACTACGAATCTCAGCAACCGTCGTCGGACGAGACCAGTTCAGCACTGCCTCTATCTTACTAGGATCAACAGATATCCCTTCAATAGAAATCACATGACCAAGAAACACTACCCGATCAAGCCAGAATTCGCACTTGCTTAATTTTGCATACAGCTGCTTATCTCGTAACGTCTGTAAAAAAATCCTCAGATACTGTGCATGCTCATCCTTATCATGAAAATAGACAAGAATATCATCAATGAAGACGATGACAAATCTATCCAGATATTCTCGAAATACCTGATTCATCAGATTCATAAAAACTGCCGGTGCATTCGTCAAACCGAATGGCATCACCAAAAATTCATAATGCCTGTATCTGGTCCTAAAAGCAGTCGTAGAAATATCTGAGTCTCGTACCCGCATCTGGTGGTATCCAGATCTCAGATCTATCTTGGAGTAAACAGAAGTATCCTGTAATTGATCGAACAGATCATCAATCCGCGGCAAAGGATACTTATTCTTGATGGTGACACGATTCAACTGCCTGTAATCAATACACAATCGCATCGATCCATCTTTCTTCTTGACGAACAAAACAGGTGCTCCTCACGGAGAAACACTCGGACGAATATATCCCTTATCAAGCAGATCCTATAACTGTTGTTTCAATTCCCTCATCTCTGATGGTGCTAGACGATAAGGCGCTCGGGATATAGGCGTAGTTCCTGGTACTAAATCAATACCAAATTCAACCTCTCGTACCGGAGAAAAACCAGGAATCTCATCAGGGAATACATCTGGAAACTCACTGACTACCGGTAAATGATCAATACCCGTACTACTCATGGACATATCAACTGCATAGATAAGGTTGCCCTCCCCACCTGACTCCAAGACATAACATGCCTTCAGAGCCGAAACAAGTGGCATCGGAGGTCGCGCACCCTCACCATAAAAATACCAGTTATCACCTTCAACATGATGAAATTGTACCAGACGCTGATAACAATCCATAGTAGCATGATACAAAGTCAGCATATCTATTCCCAAAATACAGTCAAAATCTGTCATCGCTAATATCATCAAATTAGCTGACAATACATTACCCTCAAACTCTAGAAGGCAACCCATCACTAGACGCTTAGTTACTATCTCCTGCTCCAGCGGAGTAGATATAACTAAATCCATATCTAATGATACATAAGGTAATCTATGTCTCTTAACAAAGCGACTAGAAATAAAGGAATGCGATGCTCCAGTATCAATTAAAACAAGTGCAGGAATATCACATAACAAAAAGGTACCTGCCAACATGCGATCGCTTCCCTCAGTAGCCTGTTCTTGAGACAGAGCAAATACCTGCCCTTGAGTCTAGGGACGGTAACCAGAAGAACTCTGTGGTGCTGGCTGCTGTCGTGGAAAAGTAGAAGCCTGAGATTCAACCTGTGATCCCGATCCACTAGCAGAACCCATGCGCTGAGGACAATCTCTCCGCAGATGTCCCTGCTGACCGCAAACATAACAAGCACCAGTAGCTCTCCGACATGAAGCTGCAGGATGCTTTCCTCCACAATGACTACAAAACTCCTCCTTCTTCTTATTCTTCCCAAAACGGAACATACCTCGTGAACCACGAGATCCAGATGAAGTAGTTGGAGTAGAAGAAGACGTAGGTCCATATTGCACAACAGATTGAGCTCTAGGCTCAAATGATCCACTAAGCTGTGCTGGCATCAACAACTGTGCACGCCTGTTGCTGGTCTCCACAAGACGGCAACGGTTCACCAAAGTCTCATAAGATACTGGGTCATCACAGACAACAACCTGTGAGTAGATATCTTGGTTCAGACCTTGTAGAAAAAGATCATACTTCGATGCATCATTCTCATTAATATGAGGACTGAAAGGTAGCAGATCAAAAAATCGTTGCTGATATTGATCAATAGTCATTGATCCTTGCCTCAGAGTAAGCAACTCCATCAATCGTGCTTGGCGAACAGCTGGAGGAAAATACAGTTTCTGGAACTGCTGACAGAAATCTCCCCAAGTCACCTGTCCTCTCTCAGTACGTGCCTGAGCAGCTTTGGCATCCCACCAAAAACGTGCTCGATCCTCTAGAACAAATTCTAGAACTTCCAATTTCTGATCCTCAGTGCAATCGAAAGCACGAAAAGTACTCTCGAGTTTAGACATCCAACTTCTTGCTTGTTCAGGATTCTCGCCTCCCACCAAAGGTTTCGGTCCTACTTGCATAAATTTATTGATAGAGTAGCGACGTCTACCCTCATGATGACGATGTTGATCATCATGATGGCGGTGATGACGATGATGATGACCACCTCCCTGGCCAACACTACCGTGACTCTCGTCAGCCATATCCTGAAAAGAATTGTACATTAAAATCCCAAATGCGCAAGAATTACTCAAAACTAATTCTAAATCCCAAGTACTAATCCCAAAATCTAAGCATGCTCTGATACCAAAAATGTAGTGACCCTGCATGGTATCACCTACTAACTGGCAACTAATAGCATGCATTAAACTTAATACAACAAAATAACTTAACAGAGTAAAACGTGCGGAAATATAACCATAAATTACATATCAGCTTAGTATAAAAGTGTCAAGCTTATTCATCAGTAGTGATACAACCATATCGAAATACTTAAAAGTAAACATTATACAGCTATATCGAATCTTGCTGTATAATTAACTTCTCAAGGTCTGCTCCCTAATTCTGCCTTGAACCACCAGCTCCGTTCATCCTGCGACCTGCCCCATGGAATAGGGTGTCCAAGATAACAACTAGGACGTGAGCGCTAACGCCCAGTACATAAACATGAGTACACATATAAATATGATGCATGCAACATGATGACTGGTAAAGGGTCATCTGAAAAGTCATGCTCAGTACCGGCGCCACATGAGTGCTGCCACCGCACGGATCAACATCTGGGTGCAACCACACTCGTCTAGTACACCAGAGTAGACAAACATAAATGCCCCCGCCGTCGCGGTACTCTCAGTGACAGACTATCGAGTATAGAGCTGAGCGGCTCTATAGTCAGGTATAACAAGGTATAGGCTCAACGTGTATATGCACATGACATATGAATATAGAAAGCGGTAAATCATATATCATGCCATATAATAATGCCAAATAAATGCAGCATATAAACATGTATACTCGCTGGCAATCTCAGTCAATGTGTACGTACCTCTAGGCTAGTTCAAGTATAGTAGGATCCTAGGTTTCAAGCCTATATTCAAAAGTTCACCGTATCACTACATAAATTTTATAAGCCTTAACTAAGCTAATAAGTACTCCCAAAACTTAAATAGATTCCCGGACCATACCTTCGTTCGTAGATAGCCCTTTGGAGTCGCTAGTCCCGGATGACTATAACCACTCCTTGGTTATTCCAGAACCTCTATTATAACCGATAGGGCCCTCAAGTGTATAACTCACACTATATAACTGAACACTCGGAATACTTGATTTATATCTAATTTCTCGTCCGAATGGCCCTATTTATAGGCAAAATATGCCGGAGTTCGGAGCCTCCGAACTGGGGTTCGGACCCTCCAAACCTGCATGCCCGACACTTGTCAAAAATCGCGGATTAGTCATCTAGCATTGCTGTCTGGGGGAGTTCGGAGCCTCCGAACTGACTGAGTTCAAAGCCTCCTAAGTGCTGGGTTCGGATCCTCCGAACCCAGGTTCGGATGGTCCGAACTTGGTCTTTGAGTTCGGATGGTCCGAACTCATTTCGGTGCCTCCGAACTGTCCGAGACCCCCCGGGATCCTTCCTACCATTTTCGGACGTTCCGGAGCTGATTTTCCACTTATTTTTATCAAATAAGGACTCCTTAATCATGTTTTGCCACTTTTAAAATTATATGACATATCATAGCATGGAAAGTGGAACTTGGCTACTACCTTTATATGTAGCGATCCATCTGGTAATTTTGAAGTCTGATTAAGCCCTGGAATTGGTTAATTACCAACCCTTAATCATGTTTAACATATCATTATCTTAAAATAAAGTTCGGGTTACTACAAACATAAAGTTGAAATAATCTTTAAAAAGGTTATCCATCTTTCTTTGAAATATCTGGGGTGCATTAGCCAATCCCATAGGCATAACTTCCCAAATATAGTGTCCTTGTGGAGTAGAAAAGACTCTGAATTTCTTACTGCCTTCTTCCATTCGAATCTGGTAAAATCCAGACTTACAATCAAATTTTGAGAACACTCTAGCATTTCGTACACATCTAGTTAGGTGTTTTCTACTCGGTATGAAGTACCCATCAAACTCCAGGATTTTATTAATACCTTGGTAGTTAATAACTAACCTGGGTTTTCGTCTTTTTATTTCACCATGATTTCTGACCAGAAATCCTGGGCTGCTATATGGTGAAACTCCTTCTTTGATTAGACCAAGGTCCAAATGTTCCTTGATAATTATTCTCATATCTCTTTGATCTGTTATGTTCATTGGGATAGGCTTATATCTGACGAATTCATACTTTTTGCCTTTCTTTAGAGTAAGACTAGCTTTGAGTTGATTTCTATCCTACCATGCCAAAGGATGCTCGTTGTAACTTTCTTTGAGCCTATTTTTGACATCTTTAAGGGATACCTTATTTTATAACTCTATATCTCTGTGATTTAGAGTCACCTTGAGAAGCTCCATATCCTCTGTTTGGAGTTCTTGTTCTGTTGTTATTTTCAACATGGTTTCTCCAAACTTTCTTGGATCTTTCATCTTTGGGTGAAAAAGTTGTCCTTTATCACCACGCTGGCTGCAAAATATTATCGGCAATTGTCGATAAAAAGCAACTTTGAGTCTTTGAACGATAATTTTATGATCACAAATTGTAGTGAACATAAGTCTTCTTGACTCATTGTCTTGTGTGTACTTCTTAAACATTTGTAAGAAGTTATTTCCTAACAGGATATCAGCTCCTGTATCATGGAAATAGATTGGTGGTGTCTTTATCTTGTACCAAGGTGTTTGACCTGCTCCTCCCATGAGGATTTCTGCTTGTTTTATTCCTTTTGAAAGAATTAAAATTCTTCTAGAGAAATTCCGTCCAGCAATTTTTGGCAATTTTTCTTCACATTCTTCAGGGAAGACTCCTCTTTTTACTGTACAAATTCCTGCTCCCGAGTCAATATAAGCTGCAAAGTATTCAGCCTTATATTGTTCATACAACATTCCTATTGGAATGTATATGGAGAAAGGACTTGTTGTCATTTTTTAAAGGGATTACTAAATGGCCCTGCCATTTTTAACAGACTGTGTTGCAACTCAGTAATCCGATTAAGACTTTTCACCTTTAGTTTTCCTAAGGCTTCAGAAGGTAGAGTATGGTTACTTTTTTTTACTTCTTCGATGCGTCCTAGTAAATCATGTTCATGACTTACTAATTTCAATAGTTGCTTCTTCCTCTGTTTGTAAACAGAGTTTTCGAATCCGTTTAAGGGATTGCCCCTTATCCAATTCTCTTGGTTTTCCATCTCGTAGAATTTTTATTGAATCCTCCAAGTCTTCTCTTTTGCCATAAACTCTATTCCTTTTTCAAGGCGTTTCCATGGTTTATGGTCCTCCAGAAATTCTAGGCCAAGAATGAGCTGATCCATTTCTTTTCCTGGAATTCCACAGATTAGAACTTCCAATTCTCCAATATTTATCACTCCTTGGTAAGTTCCTTTTTCTTGTTGTTCCAAATAGTAAATCGAGTTACAAGGAAACTGATTCTGATGACTTGTAATTTCGAATACTATTTTCACTTCTTTCCATCCTTCTGGAGATCTAAGTTTTCCTATTATAGAAAACTCCTTTTTTCTGGTGGAATTCTTGAATAGAAGATTTGTCTCATCTCCTACTTGTCATTCGGTCTCCTTGGAAAGATAACCTTTGGGGTTCTATTTTAAGGTCTGTGTATAGAACAGGTCTGTCTTGAATTTGAATGTCTGTTTCCTGAATTAAAGGAAACTCGATTCTTTCCGAGTATATAGCATGAGCAACTTTCCCAAATATCTCTGAAATTTCAATGAACTCATTTCTAATAAATAATTCAGAATGGTGAGTATTAGAAAGAGCATATGAAATTTGATATGTAATAGAATATGGCCTATTACCTTCCTTCATTAGTCTTTTTTCCTTGAAGTTTTGATGCAACGTCAAGGCTCGACTAAAATCTCTATCAGCTAAATTGTAGGCTATTTTTGGATAAATAACTCCCACAATTTTTCCTGCGCACAAATTTCCTGATATAGTTCCTAGAACCGCATCTTGTATATTCCCCATTCTTTTATCGCATACTACGATATCTATGGGTGAATCTATTCCTTCTTTAAAAGTGGCTTTGATCATAATCTGGATTGCTCCAATATGAATCCAAGACATTGTCTTTGCTACTTCTGCTTTTAATTTCTGTAATTCCTCTCGAATTTCTTCAAAGGGAATCAACTGCATCTCAATTTGATTACTGGTTAATTCCATAGGAATCGCCATTTCCCTTCTGGATACCTTATAAATCAAATTATGTCTTCTTTGTTTTAGCCCTAGGTTTCCTAAAACTCTTTCAACTTGTCCTGCCAAAAATTCTTGGTACTTCTGTAGTGTTGGATTTTCTCTCATAATTCTTTGAACCATATTATGAGATATCGTGGTTTGACTAAAGAACCCTACCAAACTTTCATGTGTTTCATGTCGAAACACCTCCTTTTTACTCTGATTCTGATTCTGATTCATCCTCAGAAACTTCTTGACTAAATAATATCTCTTCTTTGTATATGCTTTCATCTGAGGGGATATCCTCAAATTGATATACTTGGACTAGATCTTGAAAGAAAACCGCATCATCCATATCTGGTGTTGCTTCAAAGAGTTTGACTCATTTTTTCTCATTTTTTGGACAATTTGTAGATATATGTCATTTTGCTCCACATGTCCAGCAGTTGCAATCCTTGAAACTTTCACTTGCCCTTGTATGAGTTCTTCTGAAAGTTCTTCTTGATGGTGTTCTTCCCCTGCTTTGTGATGAGCCTGTTGCTGGGGACGTTCTTGTAGGTCCACTTCTTCTACCTGATCTATAGGATCTGGCTTTTTGTTTGGACCAAAATGTTCTTGGTTTCCAAGAACTCTTCATTCTTTTATTATAGGGATTATTTCTGAATTTCTTCCTTTTAAATCCCTGTGTTCTGTTTTCGATGATCGTTGGAAGATCATTTTCTCTACAACACAAAGGTGTACGCTTATCTATACCCCTTATTTTCTTGTAATTCTTTTGTAATGCTGCCATATGGCACCATTCTGCCAATTTTCCTTTCAAAAAGGGCGCGCGTCTTGCCAATGTATCAAGATTACCTGGAACATATTCTTTAATCAGCATTTCTCTCCAGAAACTTGGCATTTTTGCGAAAAATAGCTGAATAGCTACATTTTCCTCGACTCCCGAATTCCATCTGTATTTAGTGAATAACATAATGTATTCATCAACTAAACAGATATCATGTAACTCGAGGCTATACAGAGCTTGAGTATATCTTCTTTTTTTCTCTGTATCTTGATTATTGATATAGTCTACCCCTATGAATTGTGCTTTAAATAGGGTGGCCATTCTTTTTCCAATCTCGCTGAGGGATTCTCCTGCTAAGATTGATTCTTTCGTATCTGGCATAGTCATCTCTCATGCGATCTTGACAGATCCCATTAGACTCATTTCTAGAAGTTTAATGAATCCTTCTTTATTGAGAACTAATGTCCCTGCTGCAATTCTCATAGCTGACGTCCAATCATCTATAAGATCTTCTCTATTTTTGAAGTTCAAAACATCAAGGTTTAACATAACCCCATAAGGATGTATCGGGTCTAAAACAGTTTTTCCATAAAGAATTTGATGTAGTGGTATTTTACTCCTTCTTGATCTGGTTCCTGCTGGATGTGAATTTTCTCCCACATGGAACTCACTATGTGGTTCTTTTGTTTTTACCACATATCTTGGGGGATTTTCCATGGGTTGTTCACCCTCAGGGGAATTCATTTTTAGATCTACAACTTTGAGATTCGCAAAAAAATCCGCAAGATCTTGTAGATCCTCGAGATTTAATCTTTCTAAAGTAGTCATCAGATAGTGTTTTTCTCTGATACTGCTTTTATAAGATTAATCATCATTTCATCATTAGTTAAAGGTTTTTGAACCATTTTGGTTTTACCTTTCTAATGTAACAAAGGTTCGGTACCAAACGAGAGTAGTAACCTTCCTCCTGTATTTCCTTTTCTAGAACCAGAAGTATGTTCTAGGTTTAGGATTTTATTTTGAAGATCCTTTAGAGTTCCAAGAATTTCTTCTTGTTTCTTAAGGATTTCTTCAATTTGCCGAGGTATTTCATACAACTGATTGCTGTAATATTGTACCGTCTTTTGAATTTCTCTAAGATCTCCGGAGAGTTTAGAGGAATCTGGGATAATCTCTAAAAATTTAGAGTTAGAAATCATTTTTTTTTATCTCTTCAAATTTGAGAGCATTAGTCGCAACCTGTTGTAGGTAATCTATTGTGAATAGATTAACTTGTTTATAGGATTTCGTATGAATAAAATCCTCTTGATTCAAACCTTCGTTTGAAGTCGTCTTTTTGTAAAATCTTCTCATCAACAAAGAAAAGCATGAATTAACGAATAATATTATGTCTGAATAATTAACCTAAAGCTCTGATACCATTTTTCTGCATAATACTTTATACTGCAAATGAGCACAAAATCTCCATATTCAAGCATAAAACCTTTACAAGTTAAGCATAGAACCTATAGATTTCAAGCATAGCTTAGCATAAATCCAGCACAAGAATTAAATATTAAAATATTCAAGTTTGGTGGTCCTAGGGAGTTATAGTAAAGAATCTTTTGCCTAGAGAATTATAATAAAATTAGGAAGGGTATTAGGGATTTTAAAACAATTCACTCATAATAAAATACAACAACATTGTATACTAAATATATTGAGTCACGATGTAATTTTAGATTTGTCTAATACATATTATATCTTATTAAATTAACTACATGATTTTATTATATTATAATAATATTTTATTATATTATATATTTCTCCTCTATCATTTCAATTTAAAATATTAACAAAATTTATTTTAATTTTATTTTTAAAAAAATTACTTATACATTATTTTTTTACGTACGTAACACACATCATGTGTGCCGATTCTTTAGTAATTAATAATGTGAGAGGTATGAGTGTGAATCCATATTTAAAAATATGTCTATATATATGTGTATATATGTATGCAATTTATAATTTAAAAGTATATACTAAAACCTAAATGGCCAAATCAAATTATCGCAAAAAATTATGCAATTTTTATTCAGTTATGGTCACCCGATTGTAAGACCAAACCAAAGTCGACGCAAACAATCTCATAAAAATTATTTCAAAAGTTGACCAATAAAACGAATGTCAACTTACTATAGCCCATAAATAGTCGACGATATTTTATAAAATAACATAAAATATATTATAGCTCTACGGAAGCATTAATGAAAATTTTAGGATAATAATGAAACAAATTAATAAATATTTTATTGGTCCTCGTGGCAATGGGCCGGCGTAGATATATATTTAACAAGATTCTAAAAAAACTTGGTAAGTTGGGCAGTTATTTGCCGTCTATCATCTAGGTGCTTAAATGGTTGTTAGATGATTTTTTTAAAAATATTTTAATTGATTATAAAAATATATAAAATATTTTATAATATCTAATATTAGTCAAAATATGCATATATTTGTTCATCATTGTCATTAATATTTTTTTTTCAATCATGTTTGTTAATGTGCATATATATATATATATATATATATATATATATATATATATATATATATATATTAAAAAACATGAACAAATCTGTCCAACCATTTTTTAAAAAGGTTATTACGAATGTTTTTAATTTTTTTTTTAAAAAAAAAATCGAACTGTCTATGAAGTTTGTTTCTTGTACGTTTAAGCAGCCGATTTATTTTAGCGACGCCTAAAGACTTAAAAAAATTGAGGTGGTGATGCCATTGAAACAATCCTAGGTGGCACATTTCAGAACAATGATATAATTAATATAAGAAAGGGTTTCCTTGGCTGATAAAAATATTTGTGCCGATGTACTATATATATGCTTCTCATTCCACACTGCATCGTTTCGATTCCTCCAGATCATGTTCCATAGCACAACAGCTGCTTGCTCAAGATCAATATCAGTCTGAATGGTCACTAAATTCTATCACCAATCCTTAAGGTTGTGTTTGGATAGAAGTATTTTAAATCTATGGATTTCGATTATTATTTTAGTGTTAACAATGAAATATAGAGAAATCTTAAATTAATAACTTAATTATTTACACATTATTAAGATGGATTAAAATAGATTTCAAATCACCACTTTATTGGATGAACTTAAAATTCATCCTAACCACCATGAATAATCATACAAGCATTAAAAGAAGTGGATTTGATATTTATGATGTACCTTTTCTAAACAATAAAATTGCATTTAAAATCTATGGATTTGAAATACTTCAATCCAAACACAACCTAAAAAAAGTCACCGATCCCACATTATAACTACCGATAGAAGTTAGGCTCCACACCTCACGAGCAGATGGACAAAGGACGAGAGCATGAAAATTTGATTATGGCTCGTGGTGACAAATAGGAATATAAGTTAACTGTTGGTTCTCAATGATCAATAAAATGGTACAAATGAATTATGGACAATGCACGATGAATTTCCCTCAATTGGAAAATTGTTATTAGGTAATAATATAAAACATATGTGTACAAAAATGACCGTTTCGCATGCATATCTTTTCTAGATTTGAATTGATTATTTAAAATTTTTAATTATTATTCACGATTAAAATTCATATATTTTAATAAATTCAATGCATAGATAAGATTCATTAGAACCGATAGATATTTTGATAATTTAAAAAGGTTAATAAAAGTGATAATGTTATGAGACGGTCACACAAATGTTTATCCATGACATGAGTCAGTTCTGCCTATATTTACAATAAAAATAATTTTTTTATGAATGACCCAAATAAATGATTCATCATCCATCTCACGAAATTGATCAGTGAGATAATCTCACAAGAATTTTGTAATATTAAAATGACCACTGAGAAATCAATGTTTCAAACATTCCCAGAAGTTATCGTATATGGCAACATCATCACTCAAATATTTAAATCGTACCATTTTAATTGTCTTTTAACATGAACAATTATTGTCTTTCAACAATCTCATTCTCCAAATTTACACTTTTGCGATCTCTGAGAATCGATCACGTGATCTTGGTTTTGATACAACTCGAAGATTAAAATATTTGTCCTTATATAAAAAATTATAACAAGTGATAATGATAGAACTCGATTTTTTGGATTAAACAACGACAAAAAACAGTGTGTTTCGATAACTGATCTAATAAAGCATATCATTCGGGTCGTGGACGCTGGGATTAGTTGGTTGTTGCACCTTTTCTTGGGTTTGTTGAACCCAACACCATCATAGAACCGTAAATATGTTGAGTGAAATGATTATGGTACCAAATTTAGAGTAAAGTCCTTTATTATTATTATTATTATTATTATTATTATTATTATTATTATTATTATTATTATTACTTTCAGAGAATTGAATATTTCCCTAGCAAATTTTTGTATTAATATATGTAGTTGGGTGTAAAGAAATTACGCAGAAATTATATTATTTGCCAATTTTTCAACACGTCATGTTTTGATGAATTACAAACACTTTAGACGCAACCTTGATATGTTATTATGGGAAAAACTTGTTTAATAACGACCTAAACTTTCTAGTGTATACACTATTGGAAATATTATATCGAGTTATTTCCTGGTCATGAAAAAGTTAAGATAATTTTTGAAAATTTCACGAGTCAATTTGTAAGACGGATCTCCGATCCGATCATACTCATAAAAAATATTATTTTTTTATCAAAAATATTACTTTATCAGTTCAAATATTGATCGAATCGACATGTTTATTCACGTCAACGTTACATAGTCCAGCTTATTAGTCAACTCAAACCAAAATGTAGTAACTTGATCGAAAATTTACGGTGGAGTGGTTGGGAAATTTGAAAAGTCATTCAACGTCATAACAAAGATTATTATATTTTCAAAATTTAAAAAGCCATCAATTTTTTGTTTTTTGTTTTTGTTTTTGTTTTTCCCCTCAAAATGACCTGAAATAATTTTCTTTTGCCTTAACTATTGAGTATTGAGCAATCCAAACTCAATTCAGATATACTCGGCCTTTTTCTTTTTTTCTTTTTTTTTTTAAAATCTAAAATTGAAATAACCGGACAATTTCTATTTAATTTCTCGCACTTGTTTTGAAAAACACAAGCTTATTTCACAAAACGTTACAAAATTAAAGACTCGAATGAGATTAAGTTTCTTCGATCTCAGGGATATATATTTGTGACACATGTCAACTTGAACTTTATATAGAGTGGAAATTAATAGTTTTGACATAAAAAAACAATATTTTTTAAGTCAAATCGAGTCGTAGATACGTCTAACAAATTTAACCTGTGAAACAAAGAATTTTTGTGTTTATAAATATGATTACGAGTAATAATGTGACCAATTTTTCTATTCACATATTTTATGCGGATGATTGAGCTATTTCCTTTATAATTAATTACTAGTGTCTTTGCACGCGATGCTTGTATAAATATAATTTTTTAAAATCAAGTTTAATTTCAGAATATTATGATGAATTAAATTAATATTTAAAATTTTATATATGTGCATATCTATGATATATTATAAAGTATTATATTCTTAAACTAACCACTTTGATGTCTTTGGTATAACACTTTTAAGTACCAAAATAACCATACAAATAACAAAAATATTAAATTTTTTTAATTAAAAATATCGTAAAGCCTATTTTAGTAAATTTCTAACTTTTCTAAATTAACATATACATTATCCACATTAAAAAAATATTTTAAATTTATTAAAAAAATGTTCGTTTATTTTTATCTATCTATACTGTTGAATAAAGTTTTGGTATTTGACAATACAAAAACAAAGCAGTCCAGAGACAAAGCAGTCGAGAAAAGCAGTTTAAGCACAAGCTAGCAGTCCAACGGCTTGCAATTGAAAAAGTTCAAAATAAACAGTCCAGATCAATTATAAACAGTTCAACCTTATGATGCAATATCAAGATTAAGCATTCAAAAGTTTAGATAAATATAGAATAATATTTAGCAATTTTAAATTTTAAAAAGTGTTGGACTTTAGACTAATGAAATTTGGGCTTTCATGTGAATAAAGAATTAGAAAATAATTTGACTTGTTAAAGTGGATAGTTAAGTGTGGAATAAATGAGTATCCCATGTAGAAAAATAAACACGGATGAGTGAGTTTATATTGTGTTAAATTTTATGAATGTGTAAGAATGATTGGTCAATAGACTCCTGTGCAAGGATACACATCAAGGGCCCGATTTGCATTGAAAAAAGCTTGACTTGTGTGCAAGCACACGAGCACGGCCTGGGTGCATCGAATGTGGTGCTTTGTATGACTGACTGTTTCAGATGGCAGCCTGTGACTATCCATATGGAACCCGAGTGCCTATATATAGATACATTTGTTCTCTCACTGCTCATTTCGTGATAAAGTTCGGGTCTGTCTTTATCCTCGCAGCACGCAACGGAGGTTTGAATTATCATTTTCTTTATTGTTTACTTTCATAGCGTTCACACATTCGTTTTATTATTGCGATGTACCTTACGTATTATTTACTTTTAATGTAATGTTTTTGTTGTATTGACATTTCGGATTTAGCATTTTGTTTGGAAAAAAGTTGATAATATATTATAATTATTTGTAAACATATGCATACGATGTGTGCATATAAATTAAATTTTTTTCGTGTATAACAAATTTTTATATAAAAAATAATAATAATTGAATAATTTTATATTTAATGTTATGTTTTTTTATTAATTTTTGATTATTTATTTTATTTTAAAAAAAATATGGTAGTTATGGGTAAGGGTATTTTGGAGACAAAAAAATGGTATGACATAATCTACCAAAAGTAATTACTATGTAGGCCTCAAACTTAATAATATAGATATAGATATAGACATAGATAGATAGAAGAGATAAATAAATTACAAATAAATTAATCATCTTAAACTCTATAACCTTTAATATATGAGTATGTCTCTTGTGAGACGGTCTCAAGTATCTTTATCCGTGAGACGAGTCAATCTTATCCACATTTACAATGAAAAGTAATACTTTTGACATAAAATTAATATTTTTTTATAAATAACCCAAACAAAAGATTGGTTTTACAAAATTAACCTTTGAGACCATCTCATAAATTTTTTTACCTTAATTACATGTATAGAGAAGGATAAAATTGTATTTTATTTAAATTTCCTCATATGATCCTCTTCTTAATGTATGGTATGCTCTGTTGGTACATACTTCGTTAAAAAAATATAGATCCTATCGTATTAAAGTTACGAATTGTAAAAGATTTGATATATAATGTTACTCGATTTAAAGAGAACTTGTTTTAAAAATTTTATAATATATATTTTTTCCTTCTTAAAAAAATTATGTATTATTGGAAAAGAATATTGAATTATTGAAAAATTATGTGATATAAATCTATGTTTTGATGACACCTAGCTCACTTGATCGATTTGTTTATTAATAATACCACGAAAATCGAAATCCTCTGTAGACCGGAAGAAAGGTGGGTACTCCAAATTTCACCGTCCACTCGCCGGCCGGCGCCCAATGCCTCAGAGTCTCCGATCAATCCCCGGCCGATTTTCGATATCTTTTTCACTCCATATCACCATCTTTCCACTGTTTACATGTCAGAATTCGTGCTTTACTTCATATTTTATTGTGCGGGAACTTTTCTTGCCATCACTGCTCCTGCATGGATGATTCTGTATTCCAATAGAAAGAAAAAAATAATCAAGCCCATGAATGATCACGAGTCTGGGGTCATCGGAGATTCGCCGGAGAGGCTGAGTTCCGGCGGCATGTTCGAAGACGGTGAATGCTTTATCATTTTTCATTTTTCCCATTTGTCTTGATGGGTTTGTGTTTGTATTTGCTGTTCTTTGGAGTGGAATGGATGATGCTGTTCGGAAGCTCGATAATTGACTGAATTGTGATTTCTTTGCATGTTTTGTTTTGTTTTGTTTTCTGAGGTTAAGATGATTGTCTGGTGCTCACTGTTTGGTCCTTGAGTTTCGTTTGAAATGGGGATGATATTTGCGGATGTGTCAAATCTCTGTTTGAGTTTAAATTTGTGTTGGAGTGTATTGATGTGCTGGTGAGATGTGAATTTACTCGATGGATGAAACATCCAGGCAGAGGATGAAGATGAGAATTCGATGTTTCGTATTTAGGAACAAGCTCCTGCTGCTCTTGCGAGCAGCTGTGACTGGTGATGACGGTGCTTCTCGAATTTTTTTTAATGAAACCAAGAGCTAAGTTCGATCGCCCCCCATCGGGGTCGATTATTGCTTATCTATTTTGTGTTTTTTGGATTAAAAGATGTCAGGTCATCTTAGGAGCGTTGGAAATCCATCGTGATAAGCTCTCAATATCGTGATGGATGGATTTTGGATCAGCATAAACACATCAATTTTTCTAAGCAATTCATCGAAATCGTGGATTTGAAATGCGAGCTCACCCCTGTAATGAACTTGCAACTTTGAGTCAGTATCAGATTTAAGGTAGGGGTTGAGAATGGAAGATTCCTATGTTAGTGATGCAATATCACCCTGTTTGAGTGGGATATCGGGGAAGGAAAATTGATGTTGTAGAAAATGATTATTTAGGACCACCTGAAAGAAAAATGATAAAAGTACTTTCTTGACTTGAGCGTGTCACCAGATAAACTATCAATGTTTCTGTTGCCGATATTGCTTATTTGTGAAGTGTTTTGTTGGTGATTTGGCAAGTTTAAGGACATGCTTTCTTGATTCAATCATTGATACATGTATAAGAGTCACTTGAGTCCATTTTTATTACTCAATCTTATTTTAGAAACATCCAGCAGAGCCAGGTTCCGTATTCTTGATTATGCATTAGCGATACTGATTGACGAGGGCTTCCCTATGTGAGTTTTAGTTTTTTAAACATAATTTTCTTAGAAGGAAACCGTAAGCCTGTAACTGTTCCTGTATTGTGCTGGCCCGTCACATATCACCTCGGCTAACAAACTGATATCCTTTTCTCGTTCTTTTTGTGGAATTTCTATTCGCAGCATGCTCTCCAATAATCGAAAGTGGCAGAATCACCACTTCAGATGCAGAATATGCGGAGGAATTGCAGTTTCACGAATTATTTGTTTCTCTCGTCACCTCTGCCCCACCTAATGATGCATCTTCATCGGTGCAAGAACCTATTCCCGACCCTGAAATGCTAAATTATGAACATCTGCACGAGGATGCACCCCTAAGCTTCTGTGAAATTTGTTTAGAGAACAAAGAAAGCTGGCAGATGTTCGAGAACGACGGATGCTCGCACTCCTTTTGTTACGAATGCACATCCAACCATATCGTCTCCAAGATTCAAGAAAATCTGAAAATCATCCCTTGCCCTGCTTTATACTGCAAGACCATGCTAAATTTTGAAGCCTGCCAAATGATGGTCCCGGATGAGGTTCTCGTAAAATGGCATGAGTTTCTGTGTCTATCGCTGATTCCCGATTCCCACAAGCTATATTGCCCTTTTCTTGACTGTTCAGCCTTGCTCGTGAACGATTCGGGGGCAGTTTTGAAGAGGATAGAATGTCTTTCGTGCAAGAGATCGTTCTGTGCGGTATGTCATGTCCCATGGCATTCCGAGTTCACCTGCAAGGAATTCCAGAAGCTGTATGGAAAAAAGGGACCGCGGAAAGACGAGAAGATGGTGAAGAAACTTGCTGAGAAAAAGAACTGGATGAAATGCCCCAAATGCAAGATGTATATCGAAAAGGCGGAGGGGTGTGTGCATATGACTTGCAGGTGTAAGCATGAATTCTGCTACAGATGTGGATCAAAGTGGTCTGAGAATCATGGTGGCTGCAAACAGAAGCGGTAGAGCCAGCAAGAAACTCCAAATGGTGATGATCACAGGGTTGGATTCAACTTCATTTGAATGTGTTCACAAAAGATTGGTTTCAGGTATCAGATTAATTGTAAATTAAATTATGATAATTCCTTTTATTAATTGGAAATATTTTAGGAAAAAAGAATTTAAGTAAAAAGTTGGATTAATCAATTTATGTTCAGAAAAAAAAATGTTACCAAAAAGAATAAAAATAGTTTATTGTAATTTCTGAGCTAAATTTGGGGGATGTCTCAGTATCAAAAATATGTATAGATGTAATTATTTATGCATGATTTTTTTTATAAAAAAAATCAAGATATATTATCTATCTGATTAAGGCAAATATATTGATATAGATTCATATTATATTGCTTGACTTTATTCTTAAATTGGAATCCTTCGTTCGGAAAAAATAATAGCTTTGATTATGTTAAACAAGTCTTTTGCAAATTTTTTATGATTCAAAGTTGTTGGAACGTATTACTTTTTCTTCTCGACAATTTTGTTATGCACATTCTTGATCTCGGTTTAGGTGTCACGTTTTTCATTTTTATTTTTATGAATTGAGAATGAACGATCGTTATCTTTCGATGTGTATTGAGTAATTTTCGGTATGCACTAGATAATTTTTGGGTGTGTATTGAGTAATTTTCGGTATGTATTAGATAATTTTTGGGTTAACACAGTAGTTTGCAAATCACGCTAATTAAGAAAATCTGACGGAGCAATCCTTGTGCGATACGTTATCCTATGAGACGGTGAGAAAATTGAACTCATGATTATTGTCAAATGCTTACATACTCTATCGTTTCAAACACGTTTTACGATGATTGAGGTGTCATATTTGATTTATTATTTGTACTTGGAGCTCTAGGCAAATCTTCAGGCTTCAATCTCTTGTGGTCAATTCAAGGGTTAGACAAATGAATTATAAGTGATCGAATTCACATCAAACATCAACTTAAAACAATTATGTCAAACATAATCTCAAAACTGGCTTTTTATATTTTCTATCATAACTCGACATTTGACTTTCATTTCTCCAATACAAATTGACTTTAAGTAGGTTAAATTAAATCTTGACCTCAGATTGTGGTGATATTACCACTCTTCAATTCGAATCATTAGTATGCCACTTATTTGTTTTGGCAGATCCAATTAAATACTTGATCAAACTTTGGGTAATTTTCGATAAGATATAATAATCAAACACATCGGAAGCTTTAATGTAACCATTTGAAGGAAAATTATTACATCGTGGCAAAATGTCAACTTTAAATTACATTGCTTTAGCCGGTAGTATTATATATGTTTATTTTATTATGTTCTCTATTCATAACAAGTCCGTGGTGTTAGGAATCATGATTAATCTAATATAAAATCGAGAGCAAAAGTGTGATTTAGTCTTACGAGTTTCGGGGTATTTTGGATTTTTAACCATATAACTTATCAATTCTTTTTTTTGTCTTCATCCAGTAATTTAGATTTTTTTATCTTTTTATTTTTTCTCTGAAAAAATTAAATCCAACGAATATTGAGTATTTGACACGTCTTACTTGGTTCATGTGTTGATAATAAAATCTATATATATGACATTTTTTTCCTCCCATTTTGAAATATTGGGTGTATTTTGCTTTATTTTTCCTTTATTTTTTCATTAAATTTTGCTTAGATAAATTTTAATGTGTACCGTGTGCTTCTATTTATGTCATATGAACTGTATATGAGAGAATCAGTACTAAATAATTATAAGTAATACTTAAGTTTATTTGCTTCAACGAAAATAATGATAAAAAATTTAAGTTATAAGATGAAAACCACACTTTAACAAATTACGCTAAAATCCCTAATAAGTGAACTCATCTGATTAAAATTAAAATTTTAATAAAATAAGTTAATTATTAGTTATTACTAGTTAGTAGCGTCACTAAGGTGCGATAATAACTGATTACAAAAAATATATTTTATACCGTCAAAAAAATATATATATATTTATTTCTAATTCCTAATTTTATTTATATTCATTAATCATGGTACGCCAATATCGCTATCTTTGACACGTCAACATAGGAATAGACTCGATCAACCATTTTTTTCATCCGATCAAGTTCATCCATGAAAAAATGATAAAATAGTCCAGCTTTTGATCGAATATATATCACAATTCACAGGACATGCTCGGTATTTTAGAATAGGGAAAAAAATCCAAATATAAAATATTAATATGCGAAAATAAAAAGAATGTCAAAGAAAGTACGTAACAATATATATGTTGGTCAAAGTAGTAATTTAATTCACTAGTTTATATAATCGACCCAATCAAATAGATTAAAATTGGGGAAACTTTAATAATACTCAAATTATTTTAGTAAATTTAAGATATATATATATGTATATATATATATATATATATTATATAGGGAAAATTAGCATTTTGGTCTTGTATGTTGGCTTATTTTTGGTTTTGGTCCTGTATGTTGACTTGTTTTGGAAAAGATCCTGTAACTCGATTTTGTTTTTGGATTTAATCCTATATGTTGCCTTATTTTGGTTTTGGTCCTGTAAGTTGGTTTATTTTTTGGTTTTCGTCTTGTATGTTATCATGTTTTGAAATTTAAAAGTTAATCTCTAATTATTTTTGTAATAAATATTTTTTATTTTTTCATGTTTTATCTTCTTACTGGTTTGAGATAATTACAACTAACTAATAAAAAAAATATTTGTTTACGCTTAAACTTTTTTTAATCTAAATAATTTAATAAAATCTAAAATATGTTAATTTAATGTATTAAATGTAACATACTTTTGTTATTTTAAAAAGTAACAAAAAACATTCATTTATATCGTTCTCAACTATAACTTCGATTTTTTTATTTATTTGGTACTAAGTGTTCGCCCACTTAGCACCTATTAATGATCATATAAATAAGTTCCAACCTAAATTAACAAAATTAGCTAAAAAACTAAAAATATATTTAAAACATACTTTCGTTCTTTTAAAAAGTAACACTCTTATATATTTTTTTATCGTTCTCAACTATGGTTGACTTTTTTTGTTCCGCTTTTCTCGAAAGCAGAGCTTTTTAGGTATGTTTTACTTTTATCACGCTAATCGCCGCTTAAGCGTGCTTTTTAGAACACTGCAAATAAGCAAAATTTTGCTGCTCCCTCCAGTTTCGGCGAGGGAGGAAAAATAATTAAATAATTCAAGTTATTGTACCTTTTAGAACATAATTATTATTTTAAAAAATAATTAGAAGGTCAATATCTAAATTTTAAACCTAATTTATTTAATTATAAAATCATAAAAAAATATTTATTATAAAAGCTTAAGCGGTGAAGTTGAAAAGTCAACTTCTAAATTCTAAATTTAATTTATTATTTTAAAATAAGAAATATATGCGCTTATTCTAACTTAACCGAGCTTAATTTGGTCAAAACCGCTTTTTTTTCATGACCAAAATAAAAAAACAAGTCAACTAATAGGACCAAATCCAAAAAAAATCCAAATTCCTCTACTTTTTTTCAAAACATAACTTTATATAGGACCAAAATCAAAAAGTAAGCCAACTTATAAGACCAAAACCAAAACAATCAACATTTAGGACTAAATCCAAAATAAAAACAAAGTTACAGGATCTTTTCCAAAACAAGCCAATATACAGGACCAAAACCAAAATGAAGCCAACATACAGGACTAAAATGCTAATTTTTCCATATTATATATATAGACATTTTAAACTTACATTTGATTGAGCCCCCGTTTGTTATTTATTTTGAATCTTGGGATTATTTATAAAGTCACAAAACTAATTTTATTTTGATTCTCTCTTAATAAATAAAAATTTCCAAAGTTGCCCCTCGTAGGTTGAGGATATATGCTAGTTTTGGCATCACATTTTTGGATGTGATTATATATATATATATATATATTTTTTTTGAGAGTGTGATTATATATATATATATATATATATATATATATATATATATATATATATATATTTAACAAAAAGATTAGGAGATCAATTATGACGCTATGATGGGGTGCGATGCGGCCTAGCGCAGCATGGATGATCACAAATGAAGGATTCTTGTCCATCTTTAACCCCATTGGATTAGTGTCATTATTATTATTTTAAAAAAAAAAGTGGAATTAGCCATCAAACCAATAAAACTACACCTGAAAATTAGGCATTGCTCTTCACTTTTTGACATTTGGGAACCAAGCAATAAAAAGGTAAAATGTTATACAGTTTAGAATTACTCTTTTAAATCCCGATAATTATTGTTTCAAAATACTTTTTTTTACCACATATATACACATAAATATAGAATGTCTTCGGACCGGGCATGTAGCCCAAATAGTTTCATTTATCCATCAAATTCACGGATACTCGTGCTCAAAATTTTCACTTTTCCTTGTATGTAATTATATATATATATATATATATATGCTTGATGTAATGATAATTACTTTAAATTTATTTTATTTTTTATGATGTAGGAATTCGCTGCCGTCATCGTTTGGTGTGCACCAGGTAAACTCATAGACTAACTAATAGCCTACAAACTATGCAAATGGACGACGTCAGAAAATTTCATTAAGAAGACGAATTTTCAATATTTTTATTTTTCAAAACAATATTAAAATAATTACTAATAGTAAAAGTTTTTTTATTGAATATTCGTATCTTTGTATCGGGTGGGCTGATCGTTTTTTTCTTTTTTTTTAAAAAATAGAAAATAAAAGAAACATGTATTAAAAAAATAGTGAAATTGTGAAGGGTTTTGACAAGATTAAAAGGGGCAAGGGTGCTAAAATTATTTTTAAAAATAAACATTTCTTAGGGAAGTAGTGGTAAAGGTAAGACTCCGTAAGAGGCCAACCTCACCTTCCCCCATTTGGCTCTGTGTCTGAGTCATTTGGCTCTGTGTCTGAGTCTGTTTACGCTTATAAGTAAACCACCTTGGATAATCTTTGTGCGATACACTAGTTTGAAAATATGTTGATAAAGAGAATCGAACTCCTAACTACTAGCAAGATCTTCACTTATTCCACCAATTATTTGGACATTCTTGGGGGCGTTAATTAATTATTTTCTTTTCTTGATGTTTCTCGCAGTTGCTATATTTCAATGAACACTCGGCAAATCCTTATACTGATAAAATATCTTATAAACTATGCAAGTCAGGTAATTACACTAGAAAATTCTTATACGCCACGATAACTCGAGAATGTGTTGACATGAAGAATCAAACTCCTGACCACCTGGTTAGACATTCACCTACTCCACCAAATCGAACATATGCTTTAAATGTATTTTCTTATACATATATAATTTCTATATAGATGACATCGAATCTTTAACTATATATATACCAAATACTAAACAATATGTGACATTAAAATTTGAAACTCGCACCACTCGTCCACACGGTTTTGTTCCAATTCGATGTGTTGTGCCTCTTTAGTCTTTATGGTAAAATATATAATGTGAGCAATTAGCTCCATGTGAATTTTTTTTAAAAAAAAATACATAACGCTTTATATTAAAATAATGATATTTTAAAATCTTGTATTTTTAAAAATCATTCGTAAAACCCCTAAAAACGAGACACGTCAGTTTCACAATAATAATGTATGATAAAAATTATGATTTTGAGTTGATTTATGTATATATTTACTTATTTTCAGTTGAACCTTTATTATTATTATTATTATTATTATTATTATTATTATTATTATTATTATTATTATTATTATTATTATTATTATTATTATTATTATTATTATTATTATTATTATTATTCAATCAGCAAATGTCATATCAAAGTGATTACTAATAATTTTAATATAAAAAAAACTCCATCCTTTGAATTGAGGCACTTTTAGGATGATTGATAGTGGGGTGACTTGTCATTTGTGGATTGAAAATAATAAAAATGAGACTCCAAAAATGTTTGGACTTTAGGGGAGTGGGCATCTTTGCTTTGCACATCCATTTTGGATGTTTGGGGGCACTAACACGACGTACAGATACTCCATTATCGATCGACTACTTAGTTTTTGACTAATTAGATAATCAAAATTTTATCGAATATAAAGAGAGACTTTATGGACCCAACAAATTAAATTTAGTTAGGAGATATAAATAGTTGAATTAAGCATATATAAATCCGAAATAACTAATTTCCCTGAACTTGTGATTTGTAGTCGAAGTGTAGAACTACTTCATATGAATAATTATATATATATATGCAAATTCACGACAACAGTTCGAGAGAAACAAAATCAAACTGCGAAGAAAATTCCGAATTTTCGGTATATCGAATTTTCGGCATGGAGAATTCTATATCGAATACCGTGCCGGATATAAAAAAAAACTCGGTATATCGAAAAAAAATTCGGTATACCGATTTTTTTTCGGTATACCGTGAAAAATTTTTTAAAAAAATTTAATTCGGTATATTCGGTATAACGAAATAAAAAAATTTATATACCGTTACCGATACCGAAATTTTCGGTATACCGATTTTTCGGTATATTTTGTAAATTTTTCGATATGATATCACGATATTTTCGACATTTCGATATTTTTCCCCAGCCCTAACCACTGTCAATACCATGGCTAAAACCGTGGCTAAACGATCATTTTCATATTTTAGAATCCGCTTACTGTATTTATTTCAGTCATTTTAACATTGAAAAATCACGTTTATCATCACGATGTGTTGCACGAATTGTAAAATCTCAAAATATAATAATAATCAAAGAATAAATAAATCTAAAATATATAATTTAAAGTGTGAGACACGATTCATCATCGTCATGATCATGATCATGATCATGATCATTTAAACCTTTAATTATGATAATGACGTATCTGCACTTCAATTTCAAGCTTTTGAACAAAAGATTTATGTCTTTGGGATATATTCCAAAAACCTTTATATATTGGAATGTTTCACATTAATCACAATATTAATTATGCCATTGCATATCATATATGTTATGTATTTGAATCGTCTCGGCTCAACTCGTGATCGATCCGATCCGACTTCATTAATTACAGGTTTTCCGATCGGTTTTTAATTTATTTGTTACACGTATATATATATATTTGTTCGAAATTCATATATTATTTACTATTAAAAAAATTCTGACTGTCCATGGCTTTAAAAGTATGTGATAAATATGCATGTCAAATTAATACTTAATAGCATGTTACACATGGTTCTTGTAAAATAATAAATTAAATATACTGTACATATTAATTAAAAGTAAAGCAGATGAAGAGTATAGGAAAAAAGAAGCTTAATGAGGCCAAAAACGTAATAAATTATAGAGAATCATTTGGATAATTTTTTAATCCTCAAAAAATATTAATATGACACATATCCATCCCCAAAAAAAAAGGCAAAAAAAAAAAGAAAGAAAAAGAAAGCATAATAGAATTATTATACATGCATGCATGCAAAGGACCGATTCTTGTCTTAGGATAATTTAACTGGAGTAGAATTCTAAGCTTTAAATAAAGGCTATATCATCTTTATGTCACATAAACCAAAAGCATCTTATTTAAAATAAAATTATATATATACATACACCAAATTTTCAGGTCTACACCAAGATGTCATGGGCATGACCTTTAATTCAATTAAAGTTTCTAAAAAATATTATTTATTTAAAAATTAATGTTATTTGCCAAGTGATTATTTGATGTTCCAAATAATCACTTGGCAAATAACATTTGTATATATTGATGTTCTACCAAATAATCACTTGGCAAATAACATTAATTTTTAAATAAATAATATTATGATGACTGACGAGTCGGTCACGAAGGCTGACTCGATCCAAATAATTCAAATTCGCTTTTTTCTAGAGGGCGTTTTTTTTAGTGGAGAAGAGATTTTCTCCATTCGATACGAAAATTAAGTTGTCATTGTTAAAGCATTTATGTGTTTGAAAAAACTTCTAGGAAATACTTCTCAGCTTCTTCATCACAAAATTTCTCGACTTCTCAGTATATTGTGAGAATGAGTATGTGTAGGGGTGTGCAATCGGTACCGAACCGACCGAACCGAAATTGGCAAAACCGAACCAACCGAAACTAAATTTCCAATAACCGAACCGACCGATTTTTAACATAGAAAACGACTAAACCAAACCGAGTAAACATCGGTTATTTCGGTTTACGACCGAAATAACCGATGTTTAAAAAAAATTATCAAACTAATTCTCAGATCCATCGTCTTCTTGCAAATTCTATTATGGTTTAACTTTCTCACAAATAAGAAAGCACTCCACATCAGTAATGTTACTGATAGAAGACACCGTTTGTTCGAAGACGAAGAAAATTTACTCTTTTCAAGAATAAAAAGAATATTTATCTCTCACTTTTCTAGTTCATTGGTTCGAAGATAAAGAAATTGAGAGACATAAGGCTAGACGTGGTTTGAACTTCGAAGATGCACATATAGCAGCCGAGGAAGAGAAATCAAATTCATGGAAGGAGCCGATGTCAAGCTGAAGATGGGCTAGAGCAAAAGAAAATATTGTTTTTTTTGTTGGGCTTTTGACATGTTTTTTAAAACCCAACACTTGAATCACGCCTTGATCTTCTCGAATTTGATGGACTTGAAGAAGAACGTCTTGAATAGCGTCTTGAACTTCTTGAATATGACTTGACAGAAAAATCTTGAATTCTTCTACTTCTTTGCTTCAGTCTTCTTTGTTGTGTTTTCTTCTTGGTCATCTGCCCCCTATTTATAGCTGAAGGATGCAGATTCCTACCATTTTTATTTGATGAGGTGTCGCAATTTGATTGGCTCCTCATGATTTATTTGGTGATTATCTTCCATTAATCACAAGATTTGATTTTAAATACTAAAAATATTAGTATTTTCTTCTATTTGATGCAAGATTTGATCTCAAATACTTAAAATATTAGTATTCTATTCTAATTTGTGCAAGATGCAATCTTGATTTAAAAATCTTGATTTGATCACAAAATATATTAAAATATCAATTAATTAACTATTTATTTTTTAGGAATTTAATATTCCCAAAAATAGCTAATTGTTTTTTTGATATTTAATTATTTCGTACTTGCCATATTTGAATGTTGACAAATTTAATTTTCTACAAAAGCCCCCTCGAGACTTATTCACAAATTAATGATTTTTTGAGTGAATGAGTCACGATAATTTACTTTTTGAAATTTGATATTTGAGGTTGCACCAATCTTCAATCTAAAATTTAATTCTCTCTGAATTTTCTTTCATCCATAATTTCTTCTTTCGGCATCCAACCTCTGGTGATATTTGATGATGAGAGTCAACCTCAAAAAAAAAAAACAACACTATCTTGTTTGTTGATGAACTCGTACCCGATCGTTATGCAAAGTCATGGCCGCGGTTGACAAACTCACTTTATACTTCTGTGATCCATCGAGACTTCTTTCGAAAAGACTTTCAAAGTTTGGGCTTCATCTTCCACAATCACAAGAGCATGTTCTATTATTATCGTTGGAGCGACGGATCATTGAAGAGAAGGCAAGATGAGACGGTACACTTTATTGGAAGTGAACTGAAGGCATTCTTTGTCGGGGTGGTCATAGGTTTCAAGCGGTGCAAATATACGACCCCGTGTACGCTTCATTATTCACATTCGATTGAGATTCCAATATTATGAAGCATTTTGTGAGGCATGGTGTCCACTCAACTATTAAATTTTACATTGTGAACTATTTACATATTTGTATGATTTGCATTCTTTGTTGGGTCTTTTCATCACCGGACATATATATGATGAAGTCGTTCATAGTGCCAAAGAACTCACCAGCATTGATGAAGCGGACATTTGAATTTTTTTTTCTCAATCTTGCGATTGCACATCACATATTTCGAGATATTTTGAAATGTGGATCAATTTCAATCAACTCAAGATGGTGGAAGCACATAATTTGAAGGGCTTGGTGATTTGAAAAAGTGAAAAAATATCATCCACTTTCTTGAAGAGGCAATGAGAAATGTTTTCCAGTGCTCCACTACTTCACAAGATTGAAGAAGAAAAATACACTATGATTGAAAATATTTCTCTTATCGATGATGACGTTATCGAAAAATTTGAACACGTCAACGATCCATCTTGAAATATTTTTTTTTTGGTGATATTTTGATTGTGTTTAACTTTCACTGAAAATATAAGACATATTAATATTTCATGTGAAAAGAAAACAACAAAGTCATGATTGTACTCAGAATATATCTAAGTTGCCTACGTACCCAATATAGGGATCAAGTCATAACGTAGTTCAAAAATTTGATTGTTTGAGATGAGGGGTGTCGTGCACAGTTTATACTCATGCGGGCCAAGAGTATCTATTTCTTAACCACCGTAGACTAGGTGGGGATTTAATATTTTAACAACATAAAATGTCATAAGTGGGAGAAATACAGTTTAACCACATGAATTCACTATTGGTGGGGACATAACAGCTTAACCACGTGTAATACCTTTGGTGGATACCGTTCACAGTTTATACTCTTGTGGGTCAGGAGTATTTGTGAAATACTCATCCTCTTTCTTGGAAATTTCTGTTTCTCTTGCTCTATGATATTCTTGAGTTGGAGGCCCTTCCGCTCCACTTGTAGTTATGCTCAACTCCATGTCATGGGCTCGAGTAGCTAATTTTTCAAATGTCTTTGGCTGAATTCCTTGAAGAATATATCGAAGCCCTCAATGCATACCTTGGATGCACATCTCAATGGCAGAAGATTCTGACAATCGATCTTTGCAGTTAAGACTCAAATTTCTCCAACGATTGATATAGTCAATGACAAACTCTTCTTTCCACTGTAGTGAGTTTGTGAGCTCGATCATGCTAACTATTCGTCGAGTACTATAGAAGTGATTAAGAAATTCTTGTTCTAGCTGATTCCAACTATTAATCGAGCATGGCTCCAGATAAGTATACCAGTCAAATGCATTTCATTTTAGTGAGCGAACAAATTTTTTGACCAGATAATCTTCTTATGTTCCAGCATTGTTACACGTTTCAATGAAATGAGCAACATGTTGCTTTGGATTTCCTTTGACATCAAATTGTTGAAACTTTGGAGGTTGATAGTCATTTGGTATTCTTAAGTTATCAATTCTTTGTGGATATGGCTTGGCATAGGTGAGAGATGACTTGAAACTTCCGTCAATTTTTTCTTTGATAGTACCCATGATGAAGTCTTTTAACTGATCCATGGAAACTGACCCATCAGATGAAAAATGTAAGTCTTTAGTTTGTTCATTTTGTTTTTTCTTCAATGATGACTCAGTTTCATAATTAGTTTCATCTTCTTTGTCCATGTAACTTGTATCAGTATGGTTTATCTTGTTCATCAACTTCATAATTTGGGAGTCTTGCTTTTGAACATGTCTCGAGAGTCCCTCAATGGCCTTCGTCAAATTTTCTATTTGATCTTCTAAAGTTGTGGCATTTGTTACCATCACGCTTTCTATGTGAGAGTTCTGATGGGTCTCAAGAAAATGGGTTTGCTCAGAAGATTCTTGTAATTTCTTAGACATGCTTCTTGTGATGACTCCAAAACTTCCAGTTGACTTTGTAGTAGAAATCTTCATGTTAGTGATCTTTTCATTGGTGGACATGATGGCTTAGAAATTTTGATGAAGAGAAAAGATGAAGGGTAGAGATGGTCCCACTGGGCGTGCCAAAATTTGTAGCGCAAAATTCTTTATTTCTTAAAATTAAAAAATAAAAAATGGATACAAAGTGAATTTGAGAAATTAAATAAATATTAGTGGATGCAATCTCTAAATAATCCCTTGATTTTCCTCTTCAATGACAATTTCTTGATGAATTTGAATTTCTTGAGTATTTGATCTTCTAGAAGAAGATTTGATTTCTTGATAAAATTAATTCGATGGGTTAACACCTTGATATCGAACTAAACTTCAAAATTTGGGAAGAACGCGATGAACTCCTTGAATCGCGCCTTGAAATTTGTTATTTTGAATTTGATGAAGAACACGATCTTCTTTAATTTGATGAAGAACGCGATCTTCTTGAATTTGATTTATTTGTTGAAGAACATGAACTTCTTGAATTTGATGAAGAACACAATCTTCTTGAATTTGATTTATTTGATGAAGAATGCGAGCTTCTTGAATTTGATGAAGAACACGATCTTTTTGAATTTGATTTATTTGTTGAAGAACACGAACTTCTTGAATTTGATGAAGAACACGATCTTCTTGAATTTGATTTGTTTGATGAAGAACACGAACTTCTTGAATTTTATGAAGAACACGATCTTCTTGAATTTGAATGAATTTAAATATATTTGAAGAAGAACGCAATTAATCCCTTGAATCACGCCTTGATCTTCTCGAATTTGATGGATTTGAAGAAGAACGTTTTGAATTGCGACTTGAACTTCTTGAATATGGCTTGAGAGAAAAATCTTGAATTCTTATACTTCTTTGCTTCAGTCTTTTTTGTTGTGTTTTTTTCTTGGTCATCTGCCCCCTATTTATAGCTGAAGGATGCAGATTCTCACCATTTTTATTTGATGAGGTGTCGCAATTTGATTGGCTCCTCCTGATTTATTTGGTGATTATCTTTCATTAATCACAAGATTTGATTTTAAATACTAAAAATATTAGTATTTTCTTCTATTTGATGCAAGATTTGATCTCAAATACTAAAAATATTAGTATTCTCTTCCAATTTGTGCAAGATGCAATCTTGATTTAAAAATCTTGATTTGATCACAAAATATATTAAAATATCAATTAATTAACTATTTATTTTTTAGAAATTTAATATTCCCAAAAATAGCTAATTTTTTTATTGATATTTAATTATTTCGTACTTGCCATATTTGAAGGTTGACAAATTTAATTGTCTACAATTGCACTTCTTGTCATCAATAAGAATCGAATTTGTGACCTTGACTCTGATATCAATTGTAAGACCGAACGTTTGTCGTTTTATCAAAAGTTATGGTCGATGATAACCAATGGCGGAGCCAGGATTTCAGCTCCACCCGGGTTAAAATTTATTAGCGAGAAATCCAAAAATCATGGAAGCTGAAAACACCGATTTTTGTAGAAAAAAATGTAAATTTTTTTATTAAAAAACTAGAAAAAATCGCATCAAAATTAGTTACAAAAAGATTAAATATTTCTCAGCGTATATGCAAATTTCATAATTGTTTGGTAGATATATACTTTATAAAATTGGGAGCATTATAATGTCAGAGAACTTTATAAGATGGAGTGAAGAATATGACACTAACACAATAGTAAATTTGAAGAAAAACTCATTTGTTGTTTTTTTTGGACTAATTTTGAGAACGAAAAGATGGGCTACTTCATTTTTTTTATTTGGGCTACCCGGGCTAATATAACATTAGCCCAAAAAATAACACTTAAAATTCATTTTCCAAATTTTTGGGTCATATAAAAAATTTAAAAAAAATTTGGGTCACCCGGGCTTCAGTCTCTGCCCTTAATGATAACGACGCAACTCAAATATTTAAATAATGTAGCAGCTTAAACAACATTTTTATATATCCAACAGATACAATTATTATACCACAATATTTACAATATTTTATTGATTCATTTTATATTAAAAATGACATGTTATCATGTTTTATCAGTCGCACATGAATTGTTTTATCCTGATCGAAGTACGTGCGCAGGGATCAAAATTATATTGATACGTATTGAGATAGTTACTCTATCCTCCTAATTTATCATTTTATTGTAATAATGTTTTCATTCACGTGATGGGTACTTATATATGAATATTTTTATAAAGTAAATATATGTGTTTTAATAACTATCTAATTCATCATTTTGTTTTAGCCTTGATGGCATGCACAGTTTTATTTTGGAAATGGGCCACGTTCGAAACCTCATTCCCCCAAATTTCATTTTTTTTAATTTTTTAATTTATTTGTCTTGAACTCATATATTAATGTTTTGTTTATTTATTTATCTTAGACTAATGGATTAATTGACACATTTTTAATTTTTTTTAATTGAGAGAATTTTAATATCTATTATTAAGCCTTTATTGAATTGAATTACTATTTTCCATGTATAGTTTTTTTAATTTATTTGTCTTGGACTCATGGATTAATGATTTTTATTTATTTTTCTTGAACTCATGCATTAATTGACACGTTTTCAATCTTTTTTAATTGAGATAATTTTAATGACTTAACAAATTTCTTATAAAATGAAAACATTACTTCTTAATTTATTTTACCTCAATTTTTCTCGTATTAAAAAAGATTTAAAAAATTAGTTTAAAAAAATACTTCTGAACTTTAAATTAAAATTTTAAAAATTAAATATAAAATGTCAAAAAATTAGGAGTTTTATTAAGTTAATTTGATTTCGTTAATAATGTCGTCAAATGTATGTGGCTCTCGAACATAAAGTTTTTCAATTTTTTTTCGTTTATACATCACATTCAAAGAAAAAGTTTTAGAAAATATCTTATAAACCTCAAGTCAAAAGAGCGAAATCAATAGTCATCGTTGAAAATTGATAACTCTAATACTGTCGTACATTGTCGTCAATATGCGGCCTCCCAAATTTTACGTCATGGATCCACCCCCGATAATATATATATATATATATATATGAAATTACCAAACCACGTTTGAAATTTTTTATGATTTATAATACGTTTTCAAAAAAACGAAAAATTAAATTACAAGATTTTTAAAAAATTAAACTCATAAAATTTATAATAAGTGTGAAAATTCATAAGATGAATTTTTAAAAGTTAAATATCATAAAGTTTTTTAAATTATATATATTAATGGGGTAGAAACGTAAAATCGTGATATCACGTTATCAGAACATTAACTTGTTTGTGTTTATTATAACTCGTTATTTATCTCAATATAAATGATTTGACAAAAAATCTCAATATAAATGATTTCAATTTTTTTTAAAATCTCAAATTCTCAATATAAATATAGAATACAAACACACATTATTATGAGTATATATCAAACACCACCACCTCATAGCAATTGTAGATCGAGTTCGATTTGTACGTATTGCATTTACCAACTTAGGAGAAATCCATATAAATTTTATTTCAAACATTTTGGCGTAGCCTTTTATACTCGTTTTCGCATAGCCGTCCATCTAATTTGATTGTGGACCTAATCCTATCCTATACTAATAATTTTTTTTTAAAATGAAATTTATAATTATACCAAAATTATTTGTCTTTAAATTTTGACGAAAATTAAAACAAAGTACATACATAATCATCCGATATAATTATATTATATTTTAGGATTAATTGCGTTCTTCTTCAAATATATTTAAATTCATTCAAATTCAAGAAGATCGTGTTCTTCATCAAATTCAAGAAGTTCGTGTTCTTCAACAAATAAATCAAATTCAAGAAGATCATGTTCTTCATCAAATTCAAGAAGCTCACATTCTTCATCAAATAAATCAAATTCAAGAAGACTGTGTTCTTCATCAAATTCAAGAAGTTCATGTTCTTCAACAAATAAATCAAATTCAAGAAGATCGCGTTCTTCATCAAATTAAAGAAGATCGTGTTCTTCATCAAATTCAAGATAACAAATTTCAAGGCGCGATTCAAGGAGTTTATCGCGTTCTTCCCAAATTTTGAAGTTTAGTTCGATATCAAGGTGCTAACCCATCAAATTAATTTTATCAAGACATCAAATCTTCTTCTAGAAGATCAAATACTCAAGAAATTCAAATTTATCAAGAAATTGTCATTGAAGAGGAAAATCAAGGGATTATTTAAAGATTGCATCCACTAATATTTATTTAATTTCTCAAATTCACTTTGTATTCATTTTCTATTTCTTAATTTTAAGAAATAAATAATTTTGCGCTACAACAATTATTGGCTGAGAGATTTTTTAGGTGCATTAATTATCGTGGTAGAACAAATGAAATGTGGGACAACTGTTCTGCTGTTTAAAAAGATTTGAATTATACGACAATCACTCGATCCTGCACTACAGTACAAACCGCCACAAATATTTGTGATAATTCAGGTTAAAACCGTTGCTATTTGTGACAGTTCATGTTAAAAACGTTGCTAATAACTACGATTTTTTAATACACCATCGTTGAATAAATTTTAAAAATGACAAAAAAATTAGCCTAAATACTTGAATAATTGATTCAATTATTATATATTAAAAAATCTTGTAAGAAACACCAACTTATACCCACAAAACATTTACGTGTGATTATAAATTTATATATTTTGGGAACCAAAATATCGAATATACCAAAATGTGGTCATGGTGAGGATTCATGTGAACCCTTGTAAGTCTAAATTTTAGCAATTAAGAAAGCAACTTAGTATTGAGACAGCTTCCCTTGCTGACCATATGATCAGCATTCAGTAGTCTTGATAACCACCAAGCTCACAAGCCAAACCCAACCGGCCTTTTCCCGACAGCTCTCATGTTTTCGTCGTCCAGTACGAAGGATAAGACATTAAATGATCATCGTTCTCCTTGCGAAAACATACAACTTTCAATGATCTTATCCCCAGAGTCCCAACGAGGCGACTCTCACAGCCAACAGCCTCGCGAACATGCCCTTTGAGGCCTGGCAAGGTGACAAAGAACACACTATATGTATAGTAAAGAAGATACACGATGCACACAGAATCGAATGATTCAAAAATAAGTGGACATGATCAACGTCCTCCGTGCGAAAAAATCGACCAAATTGTGAGCTAGCAAACATCTATTTGATATAAAGCTATTAATCATGTTTGATGTTATTATTCTGTAGTGGGAGAGTATAAGCATAAAGCTTCTTTATGCAAAGATATGCGCCTCTTTAAATTTATCTCAATCAATACAACAATGCAAGAACCTCCTTTTTCTTTTTTCTTTAGGTTTTTGTTTTTTTTATCTTATTGCTTTATATATCTCTTATCTTCCTCTCCCCATCCTTTGCATCAACAAAAATAGCCAAAACTTGGGGCCTAAATCATGTGTAGTATGGCTTTGGCACGTTCATTTTTCCTTGTTCTGATCGTGTTCTCTTCGTTTCGTTCTTGTCTTGCTACCATTGAGATCCAGTCTCGGTTCTTTGATCTTGCGAAGAGTACACTCTCCGGGAATTATTCAGGCAAATGGGACGACGGCGGTTATTGCAACTATACCGGGATATCTTGTGATGATCAAGAAGATGTTGTGCAGATTGATGTCTCTGGATGGTCTCTGTCTGGGAAATTTCCTATTGATCAGGTGTGTTCCTTTCTTCCGAAACTACGCGTTCTTCGTGCAGGAAACAACAACTTCTCTGCAGACTTCCCTCGTGGCATCTTGGCATGTACTTTGTTGGAAGAACTAAACATGAGTTCTACACATTCCAAAGGTTCATTACCAGATTTCTCTCCCTTGAAAGCTTTAAAGATTCTTGATCTTTCTTACAACCATTTTTCGGGTGACTTCCCTATATCAATCACAAATCTCACCAATCTTGAGGTGCTGAATTTTAACGAAAACGAAGGGTTCAGCTTGTGGAAACTGCCACACAACATATCAAGTTTGATCAAGCTTCAGTCCATGGTGCTGACAACTTGTATGCTGTTTGGCGAAATCCCGGGCAGTATAGGAAGCATGAGTTCCTTGATTGATCTTGAATTGAGTGGCAATTATCTGACTGGAAGAATTCCTAAAGAACTGGGAAAGCTAAAGAATTTGAAGCAGCTGGAACTTTACTACAACCAACTCAACGGTGAAATACCCGAGGAGCTTGGAAATCTAACAGAACTAGAAGACTTAGACATGTCTGTAAACAAATTCAGTGGCAGTATACCAGAATCCATATGCCGGCTCCCTAATCTTAAAGTTTTTCAACTTTACAACAATAGTCTGACAGGGGAAATCCCAGCTGTTATTGCGAACTCGACAACATTAAACACGTTGTCTCTTTATGGCAACTTCTTGACAGGTGAAGTCCCGAAAAATCTTGGAAAATCATCAGCCTTGGTTGCCTTGGACTTGTCTGAGAATCGCCTTTCGGGGAAGCTTCCTGAAGGGTTGTGTAGCGGAGGGAAACTGAACTACCTACTCATGCTTCAGAATTCGATCTCTGGAGAACTGCCTGAAAGCTACGCAAAATGTGAGTCTTTAATCCGTTTTCGTGTTAGCAGTAATGATTTGGAAGGAAATATACCAGAAGGGATTTTCAGTCTTACTCATGTCTCAATAATCGATGTGGCATATAATCATTTGAGTGGTTATATTCCAAGATCCATTGAGAATGCTAAGAATTTATCAGAACTTTTCATGCAAGGAAACAAGATTTCAGGTGTTATCCCACCAGAAATCTCTCTAGCTGTGAACTTGGTTAAAATTGATCTTAGTAACAATATTTTGTCCGGTCCCATACCTTGGAAAATTGGAGACTTGAGATTGCTCAATCTTCTTCTTCTACAAAGCAACAACCTGAGTTCTTCGATCCCTGAATCGCTTTCTTCACTGAAATCTCTCAATGTTCTTGATCTGTCAAGTAATCTGTTAACAGGAGAAATCCCAGAGAGGCTGGTTGAACTGCTCCCCAATTCTTTAAACTTTTCGAACAATCATCTTTCAGGACCCATTCCTATGTCATTCATAAAGAGTGGATTGTTGGAGAGTTTTTCAGGCAATCCAAACCTCTGTATGCCTTCTAATCGTTACTCGTCTGATCATAACTTTCCGGTATGTTCTCAAGTTTATAACCGGAAGAAAATAAACCACGCTTGGCTTATCGGGGTCTCTTTAGGAATCGTGGTTCTTGGAACCATCCTGTTTCTCAAAAGATGTCTAAGCAGAGACAAGAAAAAGCTTGAAAACGAGGATACAGTTTCATCATCAGTTTTTTCATATGATTTCAAGTGTTTCCACCGGTTAACCTTTGATCCACACGAGATCAAGGAGGCCATGATCGAGAAAAACATCGTGGGGTATGGAGGATCCGGGACCGTTTACAAGATTCATCTCAAACATGGCGAACTCGTTGCTGTCAAGAAACTCTGGACCAGCCGAAAAGCTAAAGATTCACCTCCTGAGGACCAGTTGATTCTTGATAAAGGACTCAAAACCGAGGTAGAGACTCTAGGTAGCATCAGGCACAAGAATATTGTAAAACTGTATTGCTATCTTTCCAGTCCAGGATGCAGTTTACTTGTATATGAATACATGACAAATGGGAACCTCTGGAATGCACTTCACAACGAAAAATTCTTCGTCTTGGATTGGCCTAAACGACACCAGATAGCGCTAGGGATTGCTCAGGGATTGGCATATCTTCACCACGATTTGTTGTTTCCCATTATTCATCGTGATATCAAGTCCACCAACATACTTCTGGACGCCGATTACCAGCCAAAAGTCGCAGATTTTGGGATTGCTAAGGTTTTGCAGGCTAGGGGATCAAAGGATTCTACAACAACTGTTATTGCAGGAACTTATGGCTACTTGGCACCAGGTTACATTCTTGTTCACCATGCTACAATTATGTCATTATAAGGGATAGTTTGAATTCATAAACACTGAGTTGTAAAACACTTTCTTATCTAAAATGCAATCTAAATCTCTTTTATTTTTGTGCCAGAGTATGCCTTTTCGTCGAAGGCGACGACTAAGTGTGACGTGTACAGTTTTGGGGTGGTACTAATGGAACTGCTAACTGGTAGAAAGCCTGTTGAAGCAGAGTTTGGTGAGAACAAGAACATCATATATTGGGTTGCCACTAAGGTGGAGACCAAGGAAGGGGCTTTGGAAGTACTCGATAGACGAGTTTCGGGGCTGTTTAAAGAGGAGATGATCAAAGTTCTTCTGATCGCCATACGTTGCACGTGTAGGACCCCGGCTCTACGTCCCCCGATGAACGAGGTCGTTCAGTTGTTGATCGAGGCAGATCCCTGCCGATTCGAGTGTTGCATGGCATCTAACAAGCTGAAGGAAACTGTGGACACCACCGCCACCAAGCCTAAAGATAGCTTTGATGTATGATGTTTTAAGGTCAGACATGCATGGATATGGCCAAGTAAAGAGTTGCATAAAAGGATCATAAGCTATATATGGTATTTGCTGTCTTTATTTTTCTAACATAAGTGAGATCAGTACACACTCTCTGGTCTTTGCAGTTGCTTATTGTAAATATTTTGAAAATTTTTGACCGCTAATTAATTAAGTATATATATGTGTGTGTATGATTTATGAAAATGCTTGCATGTGACTCATATTAATCATGTTAATCACTTTTTATATGTTTCATGAAATCTTTTAAAGGGAAATAGTGGTTATACAATGGATAAAATGAGATACGAAAATAGAACAACGAGAACAAATAAGAGATGGATCAGATTAAGACCTTCTAACAAGAATAAAACCATAGATCAGATCGAATACGAAAATGCCTTAAACTCATTTTTATCTACTCTTACACTTGTTTTGGTACATCAAAATCATGATACATTTGTGAATTTGTTCGAACGTGTTTCATATACTGGATCACAACATACGAGAATGCATGATTTCATAAAAAGAAGCTCATAATCATTTTTTTAAACATCTTCAAACACTAACGTTTGAAAGATTATACAATTCAACATCAACATATATATAAACAATATATTTAAATGATTTATATGAAAAATTTTTTGACAAATTTAACACCAGTAAGTTGAAGACACTTGGACCATGATGATTATCATTATTGCACCAAAAAAAGGAAATAATTCTCTAGCTTTTTTTTGCTACTTATTTTCCTTTTAAAATTTTAGGTGAAAGAAGTCCAATCAAATGAAAGTAATTATTATAAAGAAAAAGAATGTGCTGATTCGGAGACTTGCATGAAAGTGGGGGTTTCTGATTCTGCCATTTACGATTTGCGTATAATATTAATTGGAGGGTCCTATTTTATCCTATCGTTTTTAAAATTATTTTTTATTGGAAAAAGAATTTTGTACTTTCTTTGTCTCAATTGGAAAAGGGCACAAAAGTAAAAGCATTAACCCTAATAATTAATTTCATAATTATGCTCAATGATAGAGCAAAGATCAAAATGTCTTCAATTGAAATAAAGTTCATACATATTCCATTAAATTAATTAATATATTAAAAATTCTATAATAGCCTACTTCCATATTTTAATATTTACATAATTAACTATATATTGGAAATTTGGGATCTTTGGTGGTTATATTGTAACTTTAATATAATAATATTGAGTTAAATAAATTTTGAATTTAATATACATAATATAATTTTCTTCCCTCTAAAAATATAAAAATATTTATTATCCATCCAAACAATGGTATTGTACAATAATACATAATAATCATGAGCAATTACATATACACACACAAACATATATGCTGTAAGAGGCGGAGCCATCCAAAGGCTGGGATGGGCTCTAGCCCAAGCTTAAAATTTTCTTTTTACTATTATGCATAGTGACATTTAATATTAGCTCACTTTAAAATTTAGTCCAGCCCACTTCAAGATTTGGCCAACCCACTCAAAAACATTATATTAACACATACCAACCCACATTCTCTTTTTTATTTTTTCTTCGGCCCACATATTGCTAGATTGTTTAATTATTGATGAAATTATAAAATATACTATTTGTTATAAATCATAATAAAAATAGAGAGATGAATAGAGAGAATTCATGAGAGAAGAGAAAATCATATGAGTCAATACTCAAGTGTAAATTTTATTGAGCTCAATCACCCTTATTTATAGGGAAATATTACAAGATACAAATCTTTACAAATATTATCTTGACATATTTATCTTGATCACATATCTTGCATAAGATCATCATCTACAATAATAATATATTTATAACACTCTCCCTTAGATGATTATTTGCACAAGCAATCGATTCTTCAAAATCTTCATTTGACAAGATGTATGTTTGGGAACTTCATCGAGGCTCAAATGTTGTCTCGTTAAAACCTTGACAGTAAAACCCCGTGGAAAAAATCTAAACGAAGAAAAAAGAGTACGACAACATATACTTTATTTGGATGTCTTTCCGACGATAGATACGTCTCGTTAAAACCTTATCAGAAAAAATCCAGTGGAACAAAATCCTAATGAAGGAAAAAGAGTACGACATCTCTTGGTACTTGTTAATTGTCTCATTAAAAACATTGTTATAAAAAACCACATGGAAAAAATCATAGAAAAGGAAAAAGAATACAACTTTGATTGTTCCCCCTTTTTCAAAAATCACTTGCAATTATTAACTCTTAATATTTCAATCTTATGTACTGATTTGCCCAAAATTGATTCAAATGGTAATTCTGCCATATATATGATACTTCAAAACCAAATATATTTTCTTCTTCTTCAAGTTGACAAAAACAAATCATTCGAGATGTTTCTATATGTATCACCATTAAATCAGTGCATCCATGATAAGTGCAAATATTTTCTCATAATCGGCTTGAAATATTTTAAGAAACTTTACTAATATTTGCTCATATGTCACATCCATTTGTCAATCATTTGTTATTGACAATCATTATTTTGCATAGTAGCAAAAAACACATTAATAATTTTGATCCCAAATAATTTTGTGAAATCTCATCTTTTATATGCGTGTCATTCTTCAAAAATAACATAATCCAAATTGGATTCATTGAAATAATTGTTCGTTCACGCTTCTAGCGTTCTTTTTCATTTACTTGCAAGTAATATAAGATATGGTCGTGCAGGACATCGATTTCTTTCATAACGACCAGACTCCATTATTCTTTCACATTGAGATATTCACTCATTTTCTTTAAAAGGGTTCTTCGTCACTAAAAACGATTTAAATTTTTCAACTTGAACATAAATGAAGTTAAACGATCTTATACACAAGATCAAATAATATATTTTGAGATTTAAACTTTGAACGTCATGTTCACTTTATATTTCATTGGGATCGATCTCAAAAATTATTCTGGTAGCTTCTATTTTTCCCCCTTAATGATGGAAACATTGTTTCACAAGAATAACGAATGAGAATTTCGCGTCATAAAATTTCATTGCTCAAAATAATTGATCATAAGATCCAATTTATTTCCAACATATTTACAATCTTTTCGAGAGATTTATGTAGTGCATTTCTCGCATAAACATTAACTTTCAGTACATAATCATTTGACATAATATATATTTCAGATATCCCCAAATATGACGCATTTATTCTCATGGTTTAATAGTTGATTGGAGGCAAAAGAAATCAACTAAATCAACATATTTATAATAATAAAATTGATATGCATATCTTGTTTTTTTTATCAAGCTTGTCTTGATTATATATTCTGGAAGTTTTTCTCAATACATATTTTCGCAAATCTCATGTTGCGCTTCGTGGGCCCACGTTATTTATTCATTCCAGATAATATGAGGATTCTCTACCAATTTGAGCTAATGATAGTGATATCATTCGATAAGCCAATGAAAATTCATAAAATCTTCTGGATCTTTGATTCAAAAACATCCATATTTATCGATCCAAAAACTTTTGGCTTATTCATTAACATCTTTGTGCACTATCAATAGTTTTTCAACTATTTATATAATTTGAATGCTCAATTCAATCCATTATGCCAAACTCTGAAAGTATTTGTATCAATGATACTTTTGGAGCACTTTAGCTCTTCTAGAAACATTGATTTGTAATATACTATTTAAACCAAATCAATATCTACTAGATTCAAAAATACATATACGTCATTATTGTGTATCACTATTTTATAATATCAAGCACATCATCTTTTTTCATCTTCAATCAAGCGATCTTATAGATATTTCAAACATTCAATCAACATACGATGAAACATATGATTTGGATAGACATCAATGGTTTCCACAAACTTTTATATCTTGCTTGATAGATATCAATAAATATTTTATGTACTTAATGTAGGACAGTGATACGAGATACCAATGTACGTTTAGTAAAATACTGGATTATGACGTATATCTCAATGCCGAATTTATAATTCATATCTTGCTTCATACGAGATGACATGTTCTTCCTTGAAGAATTAAACTACAGCGTATCAATTGTGTTCATTGGCACTGTCACATTCACTTAAAAGAATGGACCACATTAATCAGACAACTTTCATAATTATCTTTCCTTGAACAAAATACTATAAATAAGATATTATAAAAAAATTGAAATTGAAAAATCGGACGTACATTTTCAAATACATGTATGCATCAAGTAGATCTTTTACCTTCAACGGTAACATTTGATCTATCACGAATATCATTTCACATTGAATTTGTATTCCTTACAAATTCTTGTACGCACCAAGTAGATCTTTTACCTTCAATAATGACATTCAATCTATCATGAATGTCATTTTACATTAAATTCATGTTTCTACATGTAAGATAATAACATGTGATAAAAATACTCTATCATGCATTTAAAAAGTAATAACTTAATAAAATAATTTTGAAAGAGTTCAAAAATTATATCCACAATCAAAATGGAGTAATTTAAATTCATTTTCAAATTTTATGGAATAAAAATTTAATCACCCAATATATTCTTAAAATATAAAAAAATTCAAATTATAAAAATTATTACCAAATTGCATATTCAATTAATGCAATAACTCATGCAATATATTGATAGAATTTATAAACTATAATCAAAAGTTTATATAATATCTAAAATATATATAATCAATACATTAGGATTCATACTCCGAACAAAAAATACAAACATGAATCAACCAAATAATAAAATCAAATATGGAATATAAGATATAAACACGATCCATTTATGACATGATATATAATTATTATCATTGAATATCACGTCACTTTTCATAAAAAGTGTGAAAAATAATAGATAATGCTTCTTCTAGAACATTAACAAATATATGATTTGAATCGATATTTATTCAATATCTTTTGATATATATCTCATATATTTAATAACCTTCTCTTGTGGATATTCACAATTTTAGATCAGATATCGATATTTTTACGAAATTTCGATAAGTTTCTTTATTTATAAGATCCTCAAAAAATCATTCAACCAAAGACATTTTAAATTAATATTCTTCAAGAATATTGCTAAATCTTGGATCTTATATTAATATTCTTCATAAATATATCAAATCTTGTATATCAGATATCAATCGAGATTTCTTCTTCAGTTTTTCGATATACGAAATCATATATCACATCCTTATAATGAATCTATTCAGATTTTTAATATATTATATTATAACTGGAAATCTCTTTAGATTCTCAATATAGTTGATCTTATATAAGATCTTAATCTTGAATATCTCAATATTCAATATATTATATCATGAATTCATGAATATCTTTCGATATATCAAATAAGGAGAGGCATCATGACGAGACGGCTATGGTTGTTAGGGTCATACATCATGAGGGGGATGAGGTCCACCCCCGGGGAGTCTAGAGCTACCTGTTTATGATCCTAACGTCGAGGAAACTCGATACGCTATACTTGGTCCTTCATATGATTCAGGAATAGGCAGCTCGGGAGCTCATATGATAAGAAGGTCGAGCCATACTCCATTCCTTCCTTTGGTCGGAATGGTTGGCTCGAGAGCTCATTGGTAAGGTAATTGTAATCATGAATCTCTCAAAATTCTCAATATATTATATCATGATCATGAATTTCTTTAAATTCTAAATATAAAATCATGTTGTGCTACTTTATATCCATCAATGTATTCATGATATTTCATGGGCATCAATATTATATCAATTATTTTCATTGTGCTGCTTCTAGAACATCAATGAATATCTTTTTGTGCTACTTCTAGAGAACCAATGAATATCTCTCATAAATTTGAGTATTGACAACACGTTGTGCTATTCCAATAGCATCAATAAAACGAGAATTATTTTCATTCTCAGTTAGTTACAACATCGTGCTGATAACGTGTTATAAATCATAATAGAAACAGAGAGATGAGTAAAGAAAATTTACGAGAGAAGAGAGAATCATATGAGTCAATACTCAAGTGAAAATTTTATTGAACTCAATCACCTCTATTTATAGGGAAAGTTTACAAGATACAAATCTTTACAAATATTATATTGACATATTTATCTTGATCACATATCTTTAATAAGATAATTATCTACAATAATAATATATTTATAACACTATTGAAATTGAGACTTAATTAAATTGCAAACTAAAGATTTGGATCCATGAAATCATTAATGAGAGCAAAATATGATAAAGAAATTCAATTAGTGAAAAAGAAAATTACTTAAGGTGTTCTTTGTCATGTTATATAAAAACATATGCATATTAATTATTGACCACCCGATTGTGTATTCTGATTTTTAAATGATGAAAGCATGATATTGTTTTCAAGTTGCTTGATCAAATGTTTGAGAGGTGAAATTTAGTATTTTTAACTTTCACATAATATCAAACCAAGTAAACAAATTGTTATTAAGCTACGAATTTTTGAGTTACTAAAATATTTGTCTCCTTTTCTCTCGCTAGCTAATTCCACATGAATGGTTGACAACTAAAGAATTATTTAGAGCTAGTCAGCTAGTCTCTATTAAATATTCTGTATGATTAAAATTAGTTTGTAGGACAAACTAGTCACGTGAACCTTTTGAATAAAGGAGAAACCACTGATAACATATAACAGACAACTGAGGCCTGTAAAATTACAGTTTTCTTAAAACAAATTCGTCCTCTCCCGGATGTGCTCGGAGGATCACGATGGACGTCTGTTTCCCAGGATACAACGGTATAACCCTGTAGTCACCTGGCACGAAGATACTACACCAGCGAACTGAATACGTAAATGAACGATATCACGTAGAAGCCCAACTTGAACAGTAATGAACAAAGCAAACTCCCAAATATCTGAGCAGTAGAATAATAGCTCGAGCAGTGATGAACAAACCAGTATTGCATGCACTTTTCCACAAGAATGATGAAGCAGAAAGCTTTTCACGTGAAAAGGAATTGAATTGCTTGTGTGTTTTCTTCTCAATCATGCACATTTGCTATTAAATACACATGCACTTGGGCATCACACCATCTCGGGCAGCAGACTTGTTGGGCATCTCGGGTAGCAGCCAGGCATTCAATTACGGATTCCAAGCAGCCCATGTTGAAAATACAAAATGCACAGGCACTTGGACATTTCTTGAGGGACATGCACTTGGACAAATCTATTGAGGGATGGCCGAGCACCATTAATTCAATTCACATTTTCATTCACATTAATGAATGGTCCAACATATTCTTCAGTAGTTGTAATTTTGGAGTAAAATGAGATTTTAAGAATATTTATAGCCGAAGTCAAGATAGATTTTTGGACTAAATTATTTATTGTATTACGTCATTGTAAAATATATTTGTAACTTTAACATTGTTATCATTGATTTAGCTCAGGAATATTTTTAAATAATTGAAATTAAAATGGTTAAATTAATTCTAATTATTGTATATATGAAAGTTAAATGAAATACAATTATTATTTCTCCGTTTCACATTTAAATATTTTGTTGCATTTTTTACTAAATGACATTAACTATGCTTGTAACGCTAAGTACTGTACCTTAAGAAATGTTTCTTATTAGTAATATAAAAAAATTAATAATAAGTATGTGCTAGTTATGTGAATTAGTCATTGATAATAATAATTTCTTGCATTACCTAATAGCTAGGTTAGTTTTCATTTGGAAGTTCAAGTAGGCAAAAAGAAAACTATGTTTTCATTTTTTTTAAACAAAAAGCTAGTACATCGTATATTAGTGAGGAATATTCTCAAATTAATGCTGGGATCTCAAACCATGATGATCAACATTCCACTAAGTATCAAATAGTGAAAGAGTTTATATTAATTTTAGTAGTTATTTCAACTAGATCTGACAATGCATGTATATTCTAATATGGTAATATGTTGTCAATAATATAGATGCGATAAATGTTTATCGGTCCAAGGTGAAAAAAATTTATGAAAACGCCCCTGTATATGCTTCATCACATCAAATAGATAAACATCACGTCATCGATATTCACATAGATGCCCACAATAAACGTAAAAAAATGTCGAAATATATGTGTCGTGTATGCATGCAGGCCAACATCAAACAAATAAGTCAGAATCGATCACCATCATGATAGAAACAACAATTCCTTATTCTCAAAAAAAAAAATTGTACTTCTTATAAATGATATATGTTTAATTTTTTACTACTTCGTTACGTGAATAATTTCATTATGTACATACATAATGGTAGGGGGACGAATTTCAGTTCAATTCGATTTCGGTTTTGAATTGGGTTAAACGGTCATCCGGTAAATCCAATCCGGCCCAACCGGTATCTTACACAATTCAAAACCGGATTAATAACTCACAAGCTTTTAGAATGTGTGTATATAAACTTTACATTGGGCGGCCCATTAGGCTTATCCTTTTCAAAATAATTTTGGCTGGACCCAAGAACAACATAACTGGGCCTTTCCAATGCCAGCCTGTTATCCAGAATAACGGGCTCTTTTGTTTTCTATAAAAGAAAAGATTTTTTTCGCCAAACAACCCTCTCAAATATTAAAAATACACGTTTTTTCTTGTGAAAATTTAATAACCATATCCATTCGTAACCTTTTATAAAATTTGCATGTTTTATCCTTCTAATTATGATTTGGTGGACACGCGTTACTGCATTTTTAAACTAAAAAGGTTAATTTAGTAAAATGGCAACTAATTTGACCATGTGTTTATTTTTGGGGTAAATGTGCAAATTTTATAAAAATTTAAAGTTGTGTATCGCTTATATGTGAACACCATCTTTGTTTCCACTTTTGCCCCTCATTCACTTTTTTTGTTTTTCATAATTACATTTCATACCCACAACCCCACTAACAATCTCCCACTCATTCCACTTTTTCACATGAAAAAAAACTCATCTTTTAACACACGCTTTTGCGTGTGCATTTTCACTAGAGCCTATTAAACAATAATGTTTGGTGCAAAAAAAAACTAAAAAACTAAAAAGAAAATGTAAATATTTTTTTGAGAACACAAATACAATCTTGATTCAAATTACAACCCATATAAAGTATCTTTTCGCACTACACACAGAACTTGAGCATGGACTCGAGACGTGCTTATCTCGATCAGTATCTCGAACAAAAAAATTACAAAGAGAACTTATAAATCTACCTAAATAAATTAGTCTACCTGCAGTCAATGAGAATCGAACCCGAAACCAAAAGATTTTAGGGCCTCAACTTTAGCTATTGGCATACACAAGGCCTCAACGACAAGAAAATGTAAATATTAATTTAACACTAGAATCCTTTGCACGCGATGCGTGCATATACATAATTTTTTTTTTATGTTAATTGATTTTCATGTTATTTTTAGAAGTCACAATATGAATTAGATATTCAAAAGTTTAAGAGTGATAACTATCTAATCTAAAATTTCAAAAATACAAACAAAGATAGTGAAATGTCTTTTGATAAATAAGATAAATTCTAATGGCTAAAAAAAACGAGACCATATAAAATGACTAATTTGTCTAATAATTTTGGTTTTTTTGATAATTCAATTAGGATATAATTGTAATTTCATCCCAAGCTTCACCAAATAATTAAAATTTAGTTAATTAACGACTCTCTGCTATAATAATATAATAATATTAAAGGGCACAAAGTGAGCTTTTAATGGCTAGAAAAGAGGAAACCGTATAAAATGACTATTTTGCCCAATACTTTTGGTTCTATTGAAAATTAATTTAGGAGATAATGATAATTTCAAATCAAACTTCACCAATTAATTGAAAGTTTGTTAATTAAAAGGTCTCTACTTTAATAAGATAGTAAGATATAATAAGATAATACACCTTTTGTCCAAAATTTGATGATCAACACTCAAATTTGACTAATTTTTTACAGTATGGTTTTTGAATAAGTTGAGATATATTATCTGAAATTTTTTAGTATTTGAAATTTACGTTCGGAAAAATAGGAATATTAAAAGATTAAACTAACCATATTACTAATAATAATAATAAAATTCTAGGGACATAGGGTTATTAATTGGATTAAAAAAAAGGCGAAAAACAAATTGGCTTTTTGTAAGAAAATATATATTAAAACAATGTGTTTAGTAGAACAAGGCACATAGATAAACATGAAAACTTTTAAGTCTTAACATTAATGAGGTTGTTAATTGGTTATGTACTTCTCTTTAACTTTTAATAATAATAATAATAATAGTAATATTAATAATAACCACCAAAGTAAAATTTAGATAAAATTTAAATAGTCTATTTTTTAAAATTATTATTTGTAATTTCTAAATTAGAGCACGTACAATGGGCGAGGAAGCCCCTCGCCCATCTTCATTTCTCGCCTCTTCAAGGGGCGAGAATCTCGCACGCGAGGATGTAGTGGGCCTCGCGCGGAGACCCTCCGCGAGAGGAAGTTTTGTTTTTCTTTTTTTAATTTTTTTTTCATACGGGACCCACCGCATTCTTTTTTTAAAAAAAAAACTAAAGATCTAACGGCCAAATTTTAATCTGGCCGTTTTAAATTATTAAAAATAATTTAAAAATAAATTTAATAATATATAATTATAAATTAAATATAAAATTAATAATAATATAATTTTAATTATGTGCAAGTTTTAAATTTTAATGAAATAAAATTTTATTTGTGTATTTCTTAATTTTTTGTAGTTTTTAAAATTTAATTATGTGTAGTTTTATTTTTTCAATTTGTGCAATTTTATTTTGTGTTTTAATAAAAATATATTTAATAAAATAAAAAATTAATATTTCAACATCCTTTCTACAACATCATCTCACCCTCGTTGAATCAAGTAATGGAGTCTTCATCGCTGACATCATCATGCAATGAAGTTATCAACTGATTCAACATCATCTCACCAACATCATCTCACCATTGAACATGCTCTTACACCCACCAAAAAATTTTACATCTAGTAAAAAAGGTATTTTTTTTTATCAAACCCCAAATCATTAGTTTTAAATACTTTGTTGTGTTCTCATATTATGATTTTTTTAAATAAAATATTTAAAATTTAAATGATGCCATTTATTCACGGTAATAACTTATATTTCCTTTAAAAAAAATAAGGAAATGACACGTATTTTTTTATTAATTAGAAGTTGTGTCAGCTCCCCCAACCACCTCTGGGTAAATCTACCTTTGCTATCTCTTTACATATATATATCCCTTTCATTTAAACAGCGTCGGTGTAGTCACGTCAAGTTAATAGCTTCAAAAGTATTGCATTTACGCTTCTATTTATATATTATACACATAGAGATGCTCAAAGTGTGTGTATATATATATATTAAAAATTTTCGACTGTCCAACCAATGATATTTAACTCGTTTTCGACCACTAAAATTCTGTACCATGTTTTACTTATGTGAAAAATAAAAAAAAAATCGAAAACGAGATGGAGAAATATTATTGGACAGCTGAAAAAGTCCTATATATATACATATATAATTATACACATATACATAGTTTTGATCCATGTACCATACCTTTAGATGCAGAAAATTCATAAGCGGCTAATAAAACACTAGTTTAATGTGTTTTAACAGTCGCTCACAAATTTTTTGTATCCTAAAGTGCAGGGGATCAAAATATACACACACACATATATATATATAGTTTCTTTCAAGTGTCCACCTATCATGCCCACTACCATGCCCACCAATGATGTGACACTATTCTATTGGATGTGATAAAGATGTGGTCCAATAGAATAGTGCACATCATTAATGGACATGATAGTGGGCATGATAGATGGACACTTGAAAGAAACTCGATATATATATATATCATGTATACTAGTGTGCAAGATATTTTAATTTAATTGGAGATCAACTGAGTAAGTCTAAAACTCGATATTGTGTTTTAGTATACTCTTTAATAAATATGTGAGCATCTGCGTTTTGTTGTAAGAAGTACTAAAGAAACCAGAGTTTTAGACCAATTCAACTGACTTCTAAATATGTCTTACATACAGTGTGCGCCACAACAAAATTATATATATATATATATATTATTTTTTTATTTTATTAAAGTTGAGATACTCATACCAACCGCCTTCGTCTTTGGTATGACCAAAACTTCCAGCAAATGTCCATCATATACCCTATATGGGTGCAAAATGAAAGTGGGTAAACAATCACAAAATGGGTCATTTGTATTTATCTCCCTGTATCTTATATATTTGACACTCATCTCCCTTATCAAGTGTAAACATTATAACATGCAAGAAAGGTAAATATCAAAACCAAAAAATGTAGGAGAGGTGAATGCAAATTACCCCTTAGAAAACTATCAATCAGTTTTATACTCTCATTTTGGGGGAAACAAAAAAATCTTTATACTTGAAAATTCTTCATTACACTCGGCTGCTCTTTCCAATTACACTGCTAGCTGCTCTTGCTATGTACCCCCAGCAAAAAACTATCCTTTATGATTTTCTTTTACTTACCTAATTGCTAATCCTTAGCCAGCCATAATTCGCAATTTCATCGTGTCCATCAATTAGAACGTAATTTTTTTCGCTTATCAATTACTGTCTGGGAGAACTTTTAGAAAGCATTTCTGAGTTTTTCCCTAATAAAATTTCAAAATTTTGTTAATTAAAAACTGATAAGTGATTCCTAGAAGCTCTACCAAATACTACCTTAATCTCTTTTCATTATCCTTTCTAGCTTTTTCATTCATCTTTGTAAATTTTCTTTCTGGATGTCGCACGATAATGGATTTATTGTTCTTTGGGATTTTTTTTTATAATTTCTAAAGAAATTAAATACAGACGTCGGTACCCTTCATTCATTAAATGATTTCATACAATGATTTCAATATTTATCGGTAACATTTGTCTAGTAAGATAGAAACACATCGAGTGTGCGCAACATCGAGTGTATGTTTGTGTGTGTCTATATATTAATATATATATATTCTCTAAAAAAAATTAATATATATATACACACACATATGACGTTTTTATCGCACCAAAACAATTTGAAACTAAACCGGTAGAGTATATTTTGATGATTTAAAAATCTAGCACCAACATGAATCGGATTGGTTTGCTTCGAATGGATTCAGTCATGGTTCATTCAGAACCTTTTTAATATATTAATTTCGAGTTATTTATTTTCTAAAACTTATACATATAATATTTAACAAATTATTTATTGGAGTAAACATCCAAAAATGCTACTTCTAAGTTTAAGTCTCCGACAACTACTGCGTACTCGCTTCTCTATTTATTACTAAAAAATCCTTTAATAAAACAAAAAACCAAAATCAAGTTATTATTTAAAAAGTGAAAGAAATATCGGATATTTATTTGGGTTAAATAATTGTTTCGGTGCATAAAAAAAACTTATTATCAAAAATAGAACCTTCCCAATTATAGAAAACTTCAATTATTTTTTTAGAGGCAGAAAACTTCAATTATGAATAAGTATAACTGTTGCCAATTGGAATAGACCTTTATGCCATAATAATGCCATAATAATAACTAGTACTCTCGTACACGCATTGCGTATTTGTAAAGTTCGTTTTTAAAAAAAATTTAAAATTAAAATGTAAAATTAAAAAATACATAAATATAATGTTTACAGGTGAGTGCATTTTCTTAATAAAAAGACACCAAACGTCACAAAAAAATTAATGTCATTTTGGTAAAAAGGAAAACGTCTAATGACTTAAAAAGATAAGGTCGCGTAAAATGACTAATTTATCTAATAATTTTGGTTTTGTTGTGAATTAAATTAGAATATAATCGTAATTTTATCTCAAACTTCATCAATTAATTGAATTTTAGTTAATTAAAGAGTCTCTCTATAATAATATAATAAGATAATAATTAATTATTATTATAAAATAATATAGAGATAAATTAATGCATTTGTTCTCATAAATTATTTATTATAATAAAATAATATTTCTATCAATCGGTCCAATTTTGTGCGCAGGAATCACATCACTTTACTTTAAAAAAAACACGCATATGTTGTAACGTAAAGTTAATTAAAATTAATAATATCAAACTAAATTCTCATAAATTGATATCAACAAACCAAATTCTTACAAATGGATTAAAAAAATCAATGATTACATTATAATTTAAGAGGGTGTTTGGCAGAGCTTAAAAGCTCTTTGAAACAACTTATAAATTTGTTTTGAAGCTTTTAAGCTCCGAAATTGTGTTTGGTAATTTTTTTTGAAAAATAGCTTATAAGCTGTCAAAATAAGTTGTTTGACAGTTTATAAGTTGTTTTTAAAAAAAATAAGGGGGAGATACTTTTTTTAAAAAGATCTTATTTTAATATTCTCTCTCTAAAATATCCTTAAATATTTTCATAAATCTCCATCATATCCTCACCAATTAAATATTAAATATTATTTTAAAAAATTACAAATCACATAAATTTTTCTAAAATAAATATTTTATTTTTTAATATAGGTTTATTCTAAAACTATATTCGTATATGTATAACTCGAAACATTATTTTCATAGAATTATACCTTTTTGATAATTTTGACAATAAAAAGATCTTATAATACCAAACATATCAACATCTTTAAGTTATTTAAAATAAGTTTACCCAAACAATTTAACAACTTATTTTTAAATAAGTTCTAACAACTTATAAGCTCGTAAAACAGCTTTTAAGATCTAGAGCTTATAAGCTCCTTTTAATAAATTTAACCAAACACAACTTGATAAACTAATTTACATAAAATAATTTTACAAAGATTTTAATAATTATATACCTAATTATCTAAATACATCCTAGCATTTTAACAATTGCTGAAATCTAATTGCTTTTAAACCAAATCCATAAAGATATTTCGCTAATAAAATCATATATTTTGGATTATTTGGCACGGAAAATGTGCAAGTAAACTTTTTAACATAAAATAAAATTCATTATTATCTTTGTTTCCTTTTTTTTGACAGAATTATTATCTTTGTTTCACGTTTCATTTTCTATTTATTAAAAACACACACATACATACAGAGGTTTGCGCTATATTTAGCAATAATTTTTCAACTCTTTTACTTATATATTCTTTTTATTAAGTCTTGAAAATCATGCAATTATTTTTTGAACAAATTAATAAATAGAGTTCCAATATGTTATATATAATATATTTTTTCAACGATTTTTCTTAATTTGTATAAAAAAAATGAGTCTATTTAATCCGGACGGGATGAAGACTCTTTCTTTGGTAATATTTTTTTCAAATACTTAATTTGATTACTTATATTGAAAGAAAAATAAAATGATTTTTACTAGTGGTTCACCAGCAGATTTAAAATACACCACTTAATAAAAAATGGCAAGAGGGACAAAGCGGAGAGTGTTTAGAAGGGAATAAGAACAAAGAGAAAGTTGAAAATGGCCTTTCACCGGCCTACCCCTGCTCCCAAATCCCCCATTTCCATATATTTTCCCCATTAATCTTTCACTCTCCCACAATCCCAGAAACCATTTGACATTTTACTCTCTTGGGAGCCAAAGCTTGAATCTTTTTCTGTGCTAAAACCTGTGAAGAAGAAAGTGATAAAACAGCAATGCGAGGTGATGTTGCAATGGCTGTCTCTGAATCTGGAGCTTGGAGCTGGAGGTTGGTGGTGAGGAGTTACTGGGTTGACCTTTTCAAGAAAGAGGTAGCATCCGACTGCTGCGGTGTGAATCTTTTTTGGGTTTTGGCAGATGATGAAGAGGGGGAGAAAATGCGGTAGTTGTTGTTCTTCCTCGGGGGCGCCTTTTTTGTTTTTTTCTCTTTCGCTGGTTGAAGGCAGACAGGATGAAGCCAGGCATAAACTTTTTTCAAATTTTCTCTCGAATGAAGAGAGCCCTCTTCGAATATAGGCCTTTTTTAGTATTTTGTTTTGCTTTTTATCCTAACCCATGTTGAAAAAAAAGAAGGGAAAAAAGAAGGATCTTTATGTCATAGCATGTCTCTCTGAAACGTTTTTAACATTTTCCAGTGGAATGATTGATTGTTCATCTAGTCATGCCAATGCAGATGGAGGAAGTGGAAATGGAGCTTATGAAATTTTCGTTACATATAGTTTTTGAATATTCAAAATGTATTGCACTTGAGATGGCAGATTATGACTAATTGATGATGATTTCGCTTTTCCCCAGATTTCTATAGATATATTGTAACGGCACATGCCATTTCCGTCTGTTTTTGAGTTTTATTTCTCCATTGCGTTTTTAGCTTTTCCCACAAATTTCTGGACTTGGTAGATGGTAAGTGGCATTCGGTTGATCGGCGAAAAGATAATATTGCAACATTGTTTTAAGCTCTTTGATGATGCTGGTTATTGCTTTTGATTGTCGCGAAAAGACGATGTTGGTTGATGTCACGATTGTAAACATTGATGAAGAAAGAAATTTACACAATTGGTTCTTACATCCTTTTTAGTGAAATTGAATATGACACATGGAATGGACCGATGGGAAAATAATAATTCATGAATGCTGAGTTTTATAGGTACACTTTCTTAGGAAAAAAATTCTTGAAATTGGTTGAAAGGTTTGGTTTGGTTTATACACCTTAATGGTGTTCTTATGGCATTAATGGCAGTACAGCCCTGGATATTTTTCTTTTCAGAGTAAATGAATTTTTCGTCTAAATAGTGATTATAAGTGTTTTGGACAACGGCTTATAGAAATTAGAATCGTTAGTCCTCGATTCATGGGGCGAATCGTGCCGTGTGGCTTTCAAATGGGTATTACTATGTATGAAATGAAGATCTTTATTGCATTCTTCATTCAGTTTACTGGGAAATATGCTAGAAAAAATCAATTTTTCTTGCAGGTTTTAAGCCAATATTTTTATGCATTCTTCATGGGGGCAAAACCTCGATGTTGGTTTACATAGACACATTTTACTTTCAGCTGAGAAGAGGTGAATTGCTCCCATCACCTATACTCTACGCGCCGGTTCCTCTTTGACTGCAAATAAATGAAAGTAACATGGCTGATTGTTTTCCCGAAAGGACTGAAGATGGTTCAATTATTGAGGTATTGGTCTCATGTTTGCTGAAGCATTTGCTCATCGTTTTCATTTGAGCATCGTGTAGATCAATATGCGTTTGCGACCCTTTTTATTTCTGATTAAGTGGGCATCTTCTTGGTATAGGTGATAAGTAATTGCCTCTCTATTTTTGAAATGAAATTGTATGACAATGAGTGAGGTTCTGTGGCAGCGGAAATGGAATCATTTTGCATTTCGCTTCGGAGTATATGTGGACAAAAAACTATATAATTGAGATCCTTTTTTATTAACTTTGCATCTTCTGCTTGTGGAAAAGATGAAGGAGCATCTGAATTGCTCGCTAGCTGTAGTTTCCTTTCTTGGGAAAAGGTCTCAGTTAACGAACAGAAACATTCTGAAATACAGGTAGACTGGAAATAATGTCACTGCTATGTTGCATAACAGTTAGTGTTAGATATTGAACATTTGACCACGGTTGGTTGCGAGTTATGGATTCTGGGCTAGTTGTTTCACAACAGGACTGTCTTTTGTTGTTGTTGTTTTTGCCCTGTGACAGAGCTGAAACATAAGGTCAAGACCGTGTAAAGTCTCTGAAGATGTTGAAGGGATCAAGGCGAGGGCGGGCCTTGGACGGGCGGAGGAGGCATTATGCTGTGCACCTTCAACTTCTCAGAGCTTTGCATAAGTATTTGATGCATTATCATAGCCACTTGTTTCTGGAATTACGCATGGCCGAATCTAGCCGAAGACAATGTCATGCATCTTGGCCTTAAATTCAACTTAACTGCAAATGAATTGCTATTGCACAATTATTCTAACCCTTTTTCTGACCAAGACTTGTCTATCTTATTACTTTGGGGATAGTTTATGTCAGACCGTGAGTGTTTCTTCTCTATTCCTTGAAACTCCGAATTTTCGGATTTAAGAATCCCGATATAGACCATATTCAGATGAATTAATTATTGGGATAAAAATATTAAGATAGAAGAGTTTTTGAGATAGTCATATCAAGATAGAATATTTTTCAAGATAAGAAGATTAGCAGGGATGGCAATGGGCGGGTCTAAACCCGACCCTGCATTAAACCCATTAGAGGTGTCAAAACTCAACCCAACTCGTCAACCCGACACGAGTCGAATCGAAAAATATTGGGTTCGGTTGGGGGTTTTTGGATTCGGGTCGAATTGGGTTGACCCAAAAGCTAACCCAAAAAAATTAATCGGGTTGGGTTCGGGTCAACCCAGATTGACTCGAAATGACCCGAAATTTTTTATTGTTATTATTTTTACATAAAATAAGAAAGATTTGCTATATTTTTATACATTGTATATTTGAAAAAAAATCTTATTGTGTATTTATATAATAGATTTTTGTAATTTAATTTTTATTTTGTACAATTTTTATTTTTTGTAGTAAGTATACTTAAATTTTTTACAATTAGACTTTCAAATTTAAATTATATATAAGCTTAGATTTTGTTATTATGTGATTAAATTAAATATTACTATTATTATTGTGTGTTTGAATTTTTATTTAATTAATTGTTAAAAAAATAAAAATAAAAAGTAAAAAAAATTGGGTTGGTTCAGATTGATCGGGTTAGCCGGGTTCGGGTTGGTCATTTTCGGGTTGGGTTGGGTCGGGTTGGATCGAGAAAGTTTTAAAAATATTTTTCGTCAACCCGACCCGAACCCACCCGACACACCCGAATTGGCACCCCTAAAACCCACCTCGCAAGCGGAACCTGGTTTTGGTCAAACCCGTCCCAGACCCGCCCTGTTGCTATCCCTAAAGATTAAACTTATCAAATTATGTGCAAATCAAGAAAGAATCAAACTTTCAAGATAAAATTGTTTTCAAATTTTGAAATTGGGTATATCCTATTAATTGAACTAGATAAATTTTGAGAGCATATAAATAGACCTCAAACTTGAGAAAAATTAGACCACAAATTCTCTTAAATTTCGAGTTAGTCAAGATAGAAGAGTTGGTGAAACACTGTAGAGATTTTCTTTAAGTTCGAAAACGCAGCGTCCATAAATTATTGTCGACCTTGAAGATATCAAAATTCGATCTCCACCTTTTAGAATGTAGCATAAGAAGTTATCATTATGCATACAAGATTTGAAATAATATTACAAGATTTGCATGTCAAAAAATATGCACACAAAATTTCAGCCCTATATAAATGTTAGAAGTTAGAACTCCCCACACGACCTTTTCAAGAATTCTGCACAATTTCTGCTCGAAAAGGAAACAACTTCTGTTTGTCATCCAGAAAAGGATTCAAATAATCTCCAAACTTGATCTCCACTTTTCACAATTTAAATAACTTCGTTATGAATGACCTAACCATATTTCATATCGATGTGATCGTTCGATATGTCTCCGATCTTTTTGCAACTCGACTGAATTTTCGAAAGATAAGTGCTGCACCAATCTGAGTAATTCAATCGTTCACGTAGAGAATCGTTAAGTGGGATTTGTATTTTAAAGAATACTTATGTTTTAAAATTCGATCGTTCACAATATTTTTAACTCTTGTTAAGTACTTTTCTACTCTTGATTCGACATGAATTCGGTTTGTTACAAATATTTTTACGGCACTGTCATGACTTGAATTAAGGCCCTGATGTGGTGGGGTTATAATGACCGATCTATGACCTCTTTCCTTAAAGTGATTATATATATGAGACTGATCAGTTAGCCACGAATAAGGAGATGAATTTCAGTGTCATGTCATGCTATGTAATTAAGTTCTGCTACGTCATGCTATGTGATGTTATGATATGTTATGAATATGTGTATGGATTATGCTATGTTTAGAAGCCAAGTTTGAATTCTGTCATGAATGTATACATGTATATCTTAAAATTTCACGTATTCGATCGCTCCTCATTTGCTGAGTAACGACCATATCACTCATCCCTTAATTTTCTCACAGATGACAGCTAGCGAAGAACAAGTAGAGAAATAAAACATGATATGTTTTGGTATGAGTGATCTCGGTGCGGTTTGGGCAGTTTACTCACTAAATTCAAACCGAATTGTGAAGTATGGTTCGATTGGAAATCGCGTTTTTTTAATATAAAAGTAGATATGCGGTTCCGGGTGGTTCTGGTCGGTTTCAAGCGGTGATGCGGTTTTTATTATGAAGTGAGAGTGGTCGAAAATTTTCAAATAAAAGATAGATTAACAATAACATATATAAGAGCGAAAATTAAGTTGATTATAAGAATATTAAATGAACTTATAATGTCTTTCAAATGAAAACATAGTATAAATTATGTAAAAATAAAAATTATATAAAACAATTTTGAACCATGCAATTTTATAGCTCAAAACAATATCATCACAAGAAAAGAAACAAATGTTTTAGTAAATAGCTAATAAATGTTCCTTATTTCACAAAATATTTGAAGTTTTTAACAAAGTTTCCTTTTTTGGACAAAAAAATGTTTTTAAATCTAATAAAATTGGGTTTTATTTACTTTTTGTTTAATTTTAAATATAGAATAAATAATATAGAATTAAATTATAAATAGTAAAACACTACGAGGTGCGGTCGGCACGGTTTTTTATTCAAATTGCCACCACACTATTATATGCAGTGCAGTTTGATTGTTTATTTTTCAATCACGATTTTAGTTATAAAAAAAATTGCACAAGGCGGTGTGGTGCGGTTCGGCTCGGTTGGTCGGTTTGAGCGGTTTTTCATAAAGTTTGATCACCCCTAAGTTTTGGGGATGATAAAGTATAAAACTCTTGAGATCCACTTTTTAGTTTAAGTTTGATTATTGTTTATTTATTCTGATTTTTAAGTTGTAAGATGTTTTCGCAATTTTATTTCGTTTTTGGAATTTTGGAGTTGTAAAGACAATTTATTCTGGAGTTTATTTAAAAAATAAACTCGTTTTAGTTAAATTATGTACGAAGAGACTTGTTGTTTTCAAATTTTATTGAAAAGCTACGCCTATGTCACCGGCTCGGGGATCAATACCCTTTATATCATTTGGCTCCCTCACATTTTTATAGAGTTGATATATGTGTCGATAATTCAAGAGTTATCATTTGAATACATCGTAGATGATGAAATACTACAAATATAACATAGAATAATTTATTACTTTCATAGTTGTACTAACATGAAAAGTCGATTATCACTCTCCACTTTTCACCGTGTGGTGGAATATCAACAACTCTGGTTTCAAGTTCGATTTTATCTGAATCTGAGCAATGCATTATTCATTCAAGGTGATGTCACAAGGGAGATTTATGTAAATCTACTTGAATTTCCTATTGCAGACCTGAGACCACATTGTCTTATCCAAAACGGCATTGAATATGTCATGTCTTACCATAGAAAAACTGATTTGGTAATTTATGTGTGTAGACTAAAATACTTCTTAATTTTATTGAACGATAAAAATAATTGAATAAAAATATCGTAATATTCATGACCCACTCTAAATCCAACTTCTCATCCCCACGGCTCTCTGCTTTTCCCACTACCCTTTATTTTCTGTTTTCCCCAAATCTATGTTCGATGATCAATTGTTTTGGACTTTATGTGTCATTTTTTTTTTTCCTAAATACATATTATTTAAGTGCAAAAAATTTAGCTAAAAATAATAGATATTAAATTTATTTATATCGTTTATATATTATATATTTTTGAATATTTATACATTATATTTCACACACACAACGTGTGCGTTTGTAGCTAGTTTTAATAAAATCTTGAAAATCCTTAATGTTTCAAATATCTTTTAATTAAAAATTATTTTTATCACTGACCAAAGTAACCGCTCTCTTGAAGTGCTGGAGGACCATAAGAATTTTTTATTCATCTTAAGAGAGTGTTTGTCCGCTAAATTTATTTAAAATAGCTTATAAGTTTCTTTACGAATTTATAAACTGCACTGTCTTATTTTAAAAAGAATTTATCAAATATTTAGACGAGAACTTGTTTTTAATAAAAAATATATGTTAATGTTTTTGATATTATAAATTTTTTTTTGTTATCATAATTTCTGAACTGATATAGCGCGCACACATAGTTTTAATGAATTTTACCATACATGTTAAGGCTAGATTAAAAGTTAAAATAGTTTATATTTATAAATTATACAAAATCAATATTGTTTTTAATGATTAATAAAAATAAATATTTAATATTATATGTAATAAATTTAAATAAAAATTAATAAAAACATGTAGTGAAATATTTACGTTTCCTAGCTCAAATAATCAAAATGAAATTGTAAGGTACGCTACCTTCTTGCAGAATTGTAGCGGTGAAAGGGTTGGACACTGGAGACAGATGCCTCTAAAGCCTTCCAAGCAATGTTCGGAGATGAAACAAATGCTTGTGTCTCTTATCCAAATTCCAAAATGATGATGCCAAATATAAAGTAGAATGTTATCATATTTAGAGAGTGCAGAATGTTGTACGAAAATTAAGAGTAATTCGAAAAACAATAAGAAAAGTAAAAATCAAACTAGGCATGTAAACTAGTTACAATGTCCTTCAAATTAAATAGATTCATCTCCTCCGATAGATGTTATGAGTATTGAAATATATTCTATATCTTGGAATATATTCTATATTATCTTTTGTATATTTTGTAATTATATTTTTCGTTTTATCTTTTAGGTCTTCTAGTTGTATATAAACATTCTTGTATTCATTCTTGGGAATATATCAGAGAAATATTACTTCATCAGTTTCTACATGGTATCAAAGCTCTCTGGCATACGCCAATAAAATTTTCCTAACCCTACTACACGCAGCCGCCGCCGCTCTCTTTCTCCGCCGCGCCGCCGTTTCCCATGGCAACCACCACCAATTTCGCTGCTGCTCCTGTTACTCCGGTCTCCTTCAATGCTGCTGCTCATGCGCCCTTGAAGCTCACCTCTTCCAACTTTCTCTCATGGCGACTGCAATTCACGACCCTTCTTACTGGTCATGATCTGCTTGGATTTGTTGATGGTTCTCATCCCTGTCCACCCAAAAGCGTCACCACCGCCACCTCTACTACATTGAATCCTGAGTACACCGCCTGGATCCGCCTGGATCAACTAATTTTGAATATTATCATTGGATCAATGACTCCCTCATTGATTCCGTTTATTGCAACTGCCACCACCTCTGCAGCCACTTGGAACACCATCACACTCACTTATGGCGAGCCCTCCCGTGGCCGCATAACTCAGTTAAAGACGCAACTTCGCAATCCTGTGAAGGGTTCTCAGTCCATAACCAAATTCATGCAGTTCATAAAATCCAAAGCCGATGAACTGGCTCTCATGAACTCACCAGTTGACATCGAGGATCTTACGATCAAAGTTCTTCATGGTTTGGATGATGATTATAAAGAACTTGCTCATGCTATTCGAGCTCGTGATTCTGCAATCTCGTTTGAGGAACTGCATGATAAACTCCTCAATCATGAAGCGCATCTTACTGCTCGTTGGGACACTCATCTCACCCTTCCAGCCATCGCCAACACGTCTGCCCGATCGGGTGGCAGCTACCGCCATTCGTCGCCCGTCCCACCTCCACCTTCCGTCTTGTCTCCCCACCATGTCCGCCAACCGGGAGGCTGGGCTTCACGGCCGCCGCCGCCATCCTACCAATCGGCGAACGGCCAGCGTTTTCCCCGCCCCTATCTTGGGCGCTGTCAGCTTTGCGGTCGTCACTCGTCAGGGGCATTCCGCTAAACGTTGCCCGGATTTTACTTATCTGCCAGCACCTGCAGCATCCTCTGGGCAGTCGTATTCTGCATCTGGTCCATCTCCTCCACCAGCTGCTTACTCACTTTTCTCACCTTCTCCATCTGACTGGATCCTTGACTCTGGCGCAACTCATCATGTGGCCTTTGATCTTGCAAAATTTTTCCTTCATGACCCTTACGTAGGTTCTGATGGTGTCATTGTTGGTGATGGCACTGGTCTTCCCATCACCCACACAGGTCAACTCTCTCACCGCCCTTTAACCCTGCTTCTCTTCACTTTACTCATGTCTTGTGTGTGCCGTCCATTACGAAGAATCTTTTATCCGTTTCACAAATTTGTAAATCTAATGGCGTCTTGGTTGTTTTCTCTTCCTCTGCTTTTCAGGTGAAGGACCGTCGCACCGGAGCAATTCTCCATCAAGGTCCACTTAAGGACGGTGTTTACTCCTAGTCTGAGCGTCCATCGTCATCACCACTGGCTTTTACTTCCTCTGTCGTGTCTCTGTCTGTCTGGCATCATCGTTTAAGTCATCCATCTGATCGAGTCCTGCGCCAATTAGTGATGTCAAAATCATTGTCGTCCTTTAATTCTCCATTGCGTCAGTTTAATTGTAACTCTTGAAAGTGTAATAAAAGTCATAAATTACCTTTTTATGATTCTTCTTTATCATCCCAATTTCCTCTTAAACTTTTATTTTATGATGTCTGGACATCTCCTATTACCTCCTGTGATGGCTATAAATATTATGTTATTTTTGTTGATCACTACAACAAATATATCTGGCTTTACCCTTTAAAACATAAGTTAAATGTTCTCTCTGTATTTTGGTGTTTCAAGTCCCTAGTTGAAAAACGTTTTGGTCGTCTCATCCTCACTCTTTACACTGATAATGGTGGTGAATTCCTCGCTCTCAAAGACTTCCTTAGTCAGCATGGAATTTCTCATCTCACTACTCCTCCCCATACTCCCGAACACAATGGCTTCTCTGAACGCCGTCATCGTCATGTTGTTGAGACTGGTCTAGCACTTCTCCATCATGCGTCTGTCCCCACTAAGTTTTGGCCCTTTGCCTTGGACACCGCGGTTTACCTCATAAATCGAATGCCCAAACGCAACCTGTCTTACAAGTCCTCTTTTGAGCGCTTGCTTGGTGTCCCTCCCAATCTCTCTAAACTTCGTATCTTTGGTTGTCTTTGCTACCCCTGGCTTCGTCCATATTCTCCTCACAAACTTACCTCACGCTCATCCCCTTGTGTCTTCCTTGGTTACTCTCTCACCCAGAGTGCTTATCTGTCTTACGATCTCTCTTCTGGAAAAATATACGTCTCGCGTCATGTTGTCTTTGTCGAGTCTGAATTTCCCTTTGCCAGTGGTGGTTCTGGTGTTGGCTCGTCTCTGAGTGTGCCGTCTGATATGCCGATGGAGGACTCCCTGGTTGCTGATCCTTCACTACCTTATCCATCTGAACCATGCCCTGCGCCCCCCATCTGCACCCCTGCTAACCCAATCCCGACCCCTCCTCCTATCCCGTTCGAACCACCACCCCTGCCAAACCCCACGGCCGAGCCACCTACCCATACATCCCCCACTCATCCTATGGTCACCCGGTCCAGAAACAACATCTTCAAACCAAACCCACGTTTTGCCCTCGCGGTTATTACTGACTCCACTGCATCTGAACCCACCACTTATACTTCTGCGCTCAAGGACCCGCGCTGGCGTGCCGTCATGTCTGACGAGTTTGATGCTCTTATTCGCAATCACACATGGGATCTTGTTCCCTCTGACGTCTCTCAAAATGTGGTCGGTTGCAAATGGGTGTTTCAGATTAAACAAAAATTGGATGGCTCTGTTGATCGCTACAAGGCTCGCCTTGTTGCGAAGGGTTTTCATCAGCGTCCTGATCTTGATTACTCGGACACTTTTAGTCCTGTGGCGAAACCCACTACTGTTCTCATTCTCCTATCTCTGGCTATCTCCAATTGGTGGTCTATTCGTCAAATGGATGTTAACAATGCATTCCTGCAGGGTGATCTGGCCGATCGTGTTTATATGGCGCAACCGCCTGGTTTTGTTGATACTTCGCTCCCCGCCTATGTTTGTAAATTGAACAAGGCAATCTATGGTCTCAAACAGGCACCGCGCGCTTGGTACACTACGCTTCGTCAGTTTGTACTCAGTGTTGGCTTCACTTGCTCTCTTGCTGACACCTCTCTATTTGTTTTTCGCTCTGGCAGCATTACTATGTATATTCTTGTCTATGTTGATGATCTCATTCTCACAAAAAATAATTCTGGTGCTCTCCAGACCTTCATTGATCGCCTCAGCAGTCGTTTCTTTGTCAAGGATCTGGGTTCCTTATCTTATTTTTTAGGTATGGAGGTTGCTCCCTATGAAGGGGGCCTTTGTCTATCGCAGAAAAAATATCTACTTGATGTTCTCACTCGCACGAACATGGTTGACTCCAAACCAGTTTCTACTCCGCTTGCCACGTCGACGTCTCTGCACCTGCTGGACGGTTCTCCCCCTGCTGATGCTACACTGTATCGTCAAACAGTGGGCAGTCTGCAGTATCTATCTTTTATTCGTCCCGACATTGCTTTTGCTGTCAACAAGTTATCACAGTTCATGCACTCGCCTTCTTCCATTCACTGGGGTGCAGTTAAATGTCTCCTACGCTACTTAAATGGTACACGTTCCTATGGTCTACTTCTTCGGAAAAGTTCCTCTCTGGTTTTGCATGCCTATTGTGATGCGGATTGGGCTGGTGATCTTGATGATCGCACTTCCACTGGTGCATATATTGTGTTCTTGGGCTCTAATCCTATCTCCTGGAGCTCCAAAAAGCAAGGAACTGTTGCTCGCTCTTCTACTGAGGCTGAATATCGTGCCATTGCCTCTACAGCTACCGAAATCCAATGGGTTGGATCGCTTCTTCAAGAACTTGGGGTTGATGTTGGGTCCTCCCCAGTTTCTATATACTGTGACAACATTGGGGCTACGTATCTATGTGCTAATCCTGTTTTTTACTCCCGCATGAAACATATTGCCTTGGATTACCACTTTGTTCGAGAGCTTGTTCAGAGTAATCAAATTCGATGTTCTCATATCTCTTCTTCTGATCAGCTGGCTGATGCTCTAACAAAGCCGCTTCCCAGTACACGACTGCGTCTACTTTGTTTCAAGATTGGTGTCTCTATGAGCTCACCATCTTGAGGGGGCCTATTGGAATATGTTACCCCGATAAAATATTTCCACCCGAGCCCGTTTATAATGGGTTTACCTAGCATATCCCAAGGTGGTAGGGTCAAGTCCAGTCCAAAGCTATGTTGGGATTTGTCATGATCTGGGTTGGTCATAAGGAGCCGAGCTAGGTTATGCTTCAATGGGCTGACCGGGGCTGGGCCCAGTATGCTGTACGCATCTTTTTTATAATTCGAGTGAGACTCTGATACATGTGGGATAAGTATGGATCTTCTCAAATATTCACAAGATAGAGATAAACTTAAGAAGGGTCCAATGGATGAAGAGTCCTAGTCCAGGATGTGTTATAATTCTACTAGGTAACTTATTCTATTTTCTCCTATAAATACAGGTACTGCTATGGTTTTATTCATTATTCATGACTCACTTTTACATTCACGTACTCATATCTCTCAGTTTTCGCATTAATCATATCCTCTGCCTTCAAGACACTGACTTAGGCATCGGAGGGGTCACGCCGAAAACACTTTCGGCGCCCCTTGACCTAGCTGTTGCTTGTGCAGTTCCGCCATACCCGGCTCGACATACTCTATAAAGGAATTGGAGGATCCATTCTACCAGACCGAACCTGAGGTAAAAAATCGACATCATCAATTGGCGCCGTCTGTGGGAATTTGAAGAAAAAGAGTTTTGATGGCTGATCAGAATGGAAATCATCCTAATTTAGAGTTGTTAATAGCTCAGGCTGTTCAGAGGACTTTGGCAGAGAGGGATGAGGCAAATATTCCGCACCCCGATCATAATGCCCACCTCAAGGAGATCAAAAAATTGAAGGAAGAAATGGAGCAGCTCAGGAAGAAGCAGGCCGGGTACCTAGCTACCACAATCAGAAACATTCCTTTTACTCAGGAGATATTGGACGCTGACCTTCCCAAACAATTTAAATTGCCCCACGTTGGGGAGTACGATGGTAAAGGCGATCCAGAGGAACATTTAGCACGCTTTGAGAATGCAGCTCTGCTGCATAAATATTCGGATCCGATCAAGTGTAGGGCTTTTCTTACTACTCTCATAGGACCAGCCCAGCAATGGTTCAATACGTTACGCGTTGGGGAGATCAAAGAATTCAAGGATTTTAGCAAATCTTTTTTGCATCACTTTGCTAGTAGCAAAAAGCATCCTACCACTACTTTCAGTCTCTTTGCAATCAAACAACGGGAACATGAAAATTTGAGGGCATACATTCGAAGGTTTAGTGCCTTGGCTCTCGAGGTACCCATGGCTACCCCAGACCTGCTCATCAGCGCATTCATGCAAGGGCTGGATACAAAAGATTTTCTTAAATATTTAATAAAAAGGCCGCCGGAGACGTATGAGGAATTACTTGCCCGAGCTGAGAAATATGTCAACATGGAAGAGATTCAGGTCTCGCGAGCAGCTGTGAAGAGGGAGCGACCAAAAAGTCCAAAGGGCAATAGGGTTCCGAGCAATGGGACAGGAATTGGACAACCATTACGACCTGCTCTGTTGGGAGAATTCAGCTCTTTCACTCCCTTGCGCATAAGTAAAGTCCGAGCCCTCCAAATTTGTGATGATCGGAAGCTCACACAAAGGCCTCCATGGACTGAGAAGGGACCTCGGAATAGGGAGTCAGATAAATATTGTCACTTTCATAATGAGTATGTGCATATTACTGAGAACTGTCGTCAATTAGATCAAGAGATTGAAAGAATAATACAACAACATGCTGAATTAAAAAATATATTGACCCGTCAAGAGGGATATCGCCCGAACAAGAGACAGCAAGAAAGACCGAGGCAAAGGGCCAGGACTGCTCCTCCCCATGAAGATTTCAATCACCCGAATCAGGGCCAGCTCCGCCGGCTAGAGGAATTATAAACATGATTTCTGGAGGCCCTACTGACGGAGATTCCAATCGAGCTAGGAAAACTAGCAGTAGAAAATTAATAAATATGGAGATTGGGAATCAAATCTTCCCTACTGGCCCGACCCTCTTCTTTGGTCCAGAAGATTTGAAAGGGGTTTCCAGCAACCATAACGATGCGCTGGTAATAAGGGCCACAGTCGCAAACTATGACGTAGCTCGGATATTCGTGGATTCAGGCAGTTCAGTCAATGTTTTATTCCAAGAAGCAATAAATCAAATGGATTTGGGACAGTACAAGATGGAGCCTGTGGTAACATCACTCTTTGGTTTCACGGGTCATGCCATCCGACCTGTTGGATTAGTCCACCTACCGTTAACTCTTGGAAAAAACAACACTCGCAAAACCCATATTGTAAGTTTCATTATAGTGGACACCCCATCCGCTTATAATGCTATACTAGGCAGACCTTCCATGACCACTTTCATGGCTGTGGCATCAGCTCTGCATCAGAAAATGAAATTCCCAGTGGGTAATGAGGTTGGGGAGGTGCAAGGTGATCAAGTTATTTCGCGCAAGTGTTATGTGGAGGAGGTCAGAATAGAGCAAAAAGTAGCCAGGACTGATAACGTCGACCGACCTGGAATTTCTGGCATGGAAAAAATCAACTTGATAGAAGACACATCTGTCGCCACTGAAGAAGAAACTGAAGAAGTAATAATCTCCCCTCCTTTCGGGGTAGTAAAAATTGCTCGAACCCTGGAAACAGAGTTGAAGCGAACACTGCTGGAATGCTTGCAAAAAAATAAAGACGTCTTTGCATGGTCAGTTTCAGACCTGGTAGGGGTCCATCGGGAAATATCAGAACACAAGCTCAATGTGATAAAAGGTTATCGCCCTATTATTCAAAAGAAACGACACTTCGGTCCTGAAAAGGATGCAGTAATAAAGGAGCAGGTGGACGAGTTACTCAAGGCGGGGCACATTGAAGAAATCCACTTCCCGACCTGGTTGTCCAACATAGTCCTAGTTCCAAAGTCTACGGGAAAATGGCGCATGTGTGTAGATTTTCGAGATTTGAATAAAGCATGCCCTAAAGATTGTTACCCCCTACCTAGAATCGATCAGCTGGTTGATTCGACTGCAGGGCATGAATTACTCAGTTTTTTGGATGCTTATCAGGGATATCACCAAATTCCCTTGGCAAAAGAGGACAAAGACAAAGTGAGTTTTGTCACATCAACTGGAACTTATTGCTATGTGGTCATGCCGTTTGGACTCAAAAATACCGGGGCAACATATCAGAGACTAATGGACAGAGTGTTCGAGCAACAAATTGGGAAAAACATTGAGGTATACGTTGATGATATCCTGATCAAAACCCGAACTGCAGACCAGTTCATCACCGACCTGGCTCAAACATTCCAGACATTGAGAAATTATCAATTGAAGCTAAACCCTAGCAAGTGTACTTTTGGAGTCCGGGCTGGTAAATTCCTAGGTTATATGGTTACGAGAAGGGGAATTAAGGCAAATCCTGAAAAAGTCCAAGCTATCATTTCTATGAGCTCGCCCAGAAATGTACAGGAAGTACAAAGGCTAACAGGAAGAATTACCGCATTAGCCCGGTTTATAAGCAGATCAGCAGATAAAAGTTTATCCTTCTTCAAGGAATTGCGAAAGACCAAAAATTTCGAATGGAATGAGGAAAGTGAGAAGGCCTTCCAGGATTTGAAGACCTATTTAAAACAATTGCCCGTGCTGAATAAGCCTATTCCAGGGGAAGAGTTGTTCCTATATCTGGCAGTCACACCCCGAGCAGCCAGTTCAGTCCTGGTCAAGAAGGACGGGGCAAATCATCAGCCTGTTTATTTTGTGAGTCATGTCTTGAAGGGAGCCGAGCTCAATTATTTAACCCAAGAAAAACTTGCCTTAGCTCTGGTAATCACCGCAAGAAAATTACGGCCTTACTTCCTGTCACATCCCATCACCGTGCTCACCAATAGCGTCCTGGAAAAAATTGCAACTAATCCAGATGCATCAGGTAGACTGGTCAGATGGATCACAGAATTGAGTGAGTACGATCTCAAGTTTGAACCTCGAACAGCTATAAAAGCTCAAGCCCTGGCTGACTTCTTGGCAGAGACAGTCCAGCTAGAACAAGAAGAGCTATGGAAGATTTTTGTAGATGGGTCATCATGTCAGTCAGGGAGCGGAGCTGGAATCGTGATCATCTCACCTTGGGGTAAAGAAACTAATATATCAATCAGATTGGACTTCAGAGCCTCTAACAATGAAGCAGAATATGAGGCATTGCTACTCGGACTTAAGGCAGCACGGAATTTGGGTATCTCCCGGGCTACTCTATATTCCGATTCCCAACTAGCTATTCAGCAGAGCAACGGAAAGTTTGAGATCAAAGATGATAAAATGAGGAAATATGCTAAGGCATTAGACACAGCTAAGGAAGGATTCACCGAGCTGAATTTAGAGCTAATCTCCCGAGCTGAGAACATCAAGGCCGACCATTTGGCTCGCCTAGCTAGTGCATTGAATGATCGGCCTAATCCCATTGTTGCAGGTCGGGAACTTGTGTCTCAGTTGGAGACTCTTGATGATATGCTAACTCAAGTACCAGAAGGGGATTGGAGATATGACACACACATATCTGACTAAGAAGGAATTACCAAATGATAACAAAAAGGCCAAGGAAGTAAAAAGAAGGGCTCTTCGCTTCGTCATGATCGATCAAATTTTGTTCAAGAGATCTTTCTCTCAGCCCTTGTTAAAGTGTTTAGGCCCTGACGAGGCAAATTACGTATTACGAGAAATTCATGAGGGATCTTGCGGAAGTCACCTGGGCAGTCTTGCCCTAGCTCGCAAAGCTCTTCTTGCTGGTTTCTTTTGGCCTACTATGCGCAAAGACTCCTCAGATCTGGTTCATTCGTGCTATAATTGCCAAAGACACGCTAACCTACAGTGGAGACCTGCAGAATACATGAAGGCAGTGGTGGCTGCTTGCCCTTTTGACCAATGGGGGATGGACATAGTAGGGCCATTCCCTGTTAGCACGGGACAAAGGAAATTCTTGTTGGTCGCAGTCGATTACTTTTCCAAATGGGTGGAGGCCGAACCCCTTGCGAAGATTATGGAGAACGAAGTGCTCAATTTTTTATGGAAAAATATAGTATGTCGCTTTGGGATCCCGCGCAGGCTAGTATCAGACAATGGGCGACAGTTCTGTGGATCTAAAGTCCGAGCATGGTGTCAAGAAATGAAGATTGAACAGGTTTTCACCTCTGTCGCGTATCCACAGGGGAATGGACAGGTCGAAGTTACCAATAGAACGATAGTCCAAGCTCTCAAGACACGACTGGATGCGGCTAAGGGCAAGTGGGCAGATGAGCTCCCTTCCGTATTGTGGTCCTACCGAACTACAACTCGGTTCGGTACAGGTGAAACCCCTTTCAGCATGGTATACGGGACTGAAGTTGTGCTCCCAGCAGAGATAGGTCAAGAGAGTGCAAGAATCATGGCGTATGAGGAAAACAATCAAGAATTACGAGCAATGGATCTAGATTTACTCGAAGAAAACAGGTCCCGAGCTGCAATTAGGCTAGCGGCCTATCGCAAACGAATGACCCAAGCATACAACAAAAGAGTATACCCCAAGGTTTTCCAAGAGGGAGACCTAGTTATGCAAAAAATACAACATCAAGGGGAACGAGGAAAGTTAGAAGCTAAGTATGAAGGCCCATTCAAAGTGATAGGAAAAACCGGAGTAGCCGCATATTACTTGGAAGATGCTCAAGGTAAAAAGGGAAAAAGGCCATGGAACGCGCAGCACTTGAAAAAATATTATCCCTAACAGCTCAGTTCGGGCCTCATCATGTTATCTATTTTTCACTAAACTGGCACTTAACCAGTTATTTATATTTTTGAAGTTTTCTTGTTTACATTAGGATCATTCCTGTCTAGTGTCAATTTTATTTTGGAAATATGGCGCTGAAAAGTTTTGGTCTGTTTTTATAAAACAATTTTTTGAAACATACCTTGCAAAGCCCAGGCAGGTCTGGCACTCAAAATCCACATCATTGGTCTCAAAGCCCAGGCAGGTCTGGCACTCAAAATCCACATCAGTGGTCTCAAAGCCTAGGCAGGTCTGGCACTCAAAATCCACATCAGTGGTCTCAAAGCCCAGACAGGTCTGGCACTCAAAATCCACATCAGTGGTCTCAAAGCCCAGGCAGGTCTGACACTTAAAATCCACATCAGTGGTCTCAAAGCCCAGGCAGGTCTGGCACTCAAAATCCACATCAGTGGTCTCAAAGCCCAGGCAAGTCTGGCACTCAAAATCCACATCAGTGGTCTCAAAGCCCAGGCAGGTCTGGCACTCAAAATCCACATCAGTGGTCTCAAAGCCCAGGCAGGTCTGGCACTCAAAATCCACATCAGTGGTCTCAAAGCCCAGGCAGGTCTGGCACTAAAAATCCACATCAGTGGTCTCAAAGCCCAGGCAGGTCTGGCACTTAAAATCCACATCAGTGGTCTCAAAGCCCAGGCAGGTCTGACACTCAAAATCCACATCAGTGGTCTCAAAGCCCAGGCAGGTCTGGCACTCAAAATCCACATCAGTGGTCTCAAAGCCCAGGCAGGTCTGACACTTAAAATCCACATCAGTGGTCTCAAAGCCCAGGCAGGTCTGGCACTCAAAATCCACATCCGTGGTCTCAAAGCCAAGGCAGGTCTGGCACTCAAAATCCACATCAGTGGTCTCAAAGCCCAGGCAGGTCTGGCACTTAAAATCCACATCAGTGGTCTCAAAGCCCAGGCAGGTCTGGCACTTAAAATCCACATCAGTGGTCTCAAAGCCCAGGCAGGTCTGGCACTTAAAATCCACATCAGTGGTCTCAAAGCCCAGGCAGGTCTGGCACTTAAAATCCACATCAGTGGTCTCAAAGCCCAGGCAGGTCTGGCACTCAAAATCCACATCAGTGGTCTCAAAGCCCAGGCAGATCTGGCACTTAAAATCCACATCAGTGGTCTCAAAGCCCAGGCAGGTCTGGCACTCAAAATCCACATCAGTGGTCTCAAAGCCCAGGCAGGTCTGGCACTTAAAACCCATATCAGTATTAGAGCCTAATAGCTGAGCAGGTCCAGCACATCAACTACTTCGGTAGTAAGCAGGTCTAGCATCAAAACAATTTCCATTAACGGTACTTAGAACTTAAAAGTTTAAATATGGATCGATCTCTAGGGCTGAATTAAGGTTGAACAAATTCATTATCGCCCTGCCGTAATTAAGTCAGTTCGGGCATATATAGGCCGGGACTCCATAAACTTGCGTAAGTTTGCTCAGTTATTAAGTCAGTTCGGGCATATATAAGTCGGGACTTCATAAACTTGCGTAAGTTTGCTCAGTTATTAAGTCAGTTCGGGCATATATAGGTCGGGCTTTATAAAACTCATAAGTCTGGCTTCAGTTATTAAACCAGTCCGGGAACATATAGGTCGGGACCTTATAAACTTGCATGATAAGTTTGGTTTCAGTTATTAAAACAGTCCGGGCACACGCAGATCGGGGCCTTAAAACAGTCGGACTTGGTAAAATTCCTCGCATTTTGTAAAGAAACCCGAACAAAAAAGAGAATAAGAAATAAACCTTCATTAATAGCAACAATGTATCAGCCCGACCTGGGCAATAACAAAAATCGATGACCACGCAGGGTATCATTCATATCATGTTTTTAGACAATTCAGAGCAAGAAGAAGAAATAATCAAGGGGTGGGGGCATCCTGTGGCCTCGAGCTCTGGCCGGGACTTGTTGTTCTCTTTGGCTCGGCCTCCTCGGAATCCTCATCAGGCATGTCATCTAGGGCCTTGGAACAGTCCAGGAAAAGGGCGGGGTGCTCGGTCTCTGAATACCCGTTAGCCCTGAACTGGGCTAAGCACCCCTTAAAACCCTCGTCAAAAAAAGTAGCTGCCTTCTCAGCTACGGCGTTAGCAAAATCAGCGAAATTCAAGAATTCTCTTTTCCCGACCTCCTTCGCAGCCTCAAGTTCCCGAGTCAGGGCCCGTACTTGGTTCTTTAGTTCAATCTTGTCCACTTCCATCTCGGCAGTCTTTTTATGAGCAGCCTCCAGAGCATCCCGTATGGATTCAATCTCCACCCTCATCTCGGTCACCTTTTCATCATGATCAGCCTTCATTTCCCGGGTTTTTCGTGTGAGCTCAGAAATCCGAGCAACGAAGGCCTCCTGGTTCAGGTTGTGTTCCTCCCGGTCTTTGAAAGCTCGGCTGGTGATCTCCCCTCCCCAAGATAGAGCCTGTGAAAACATGAAGGTTAAAACCCAGCTCGGTACATGACAGCTCCGTATACAAGGTAAGATCGAAAAATGCAATATACCTGCAGGGATGCAAGAGCGAAGTTCTGTTCAGCCTCCAAGGTAGGCACTCCTTGAAGGATTTTTAAATCAGAACGAGAAATCAGGTTCTGCATTATGCCTAGGAACCCTTGGGGGTCGGGCTTTGAGAAAAATGACATCTCTGGGACCCCAGGCTGATCTGGCATTCCTTGAGGTTCAGCGTCAGGTAGGGACCCGAACTCGATTATGGGTTCTTTGCCACGGGCTCTGGACGAGAAAACAATGGATGGCTGCTCAAGCTTGGGAAGATTGGCGCTGGGCTTTTCCTTGGTTTTGGAAGCTTTCTTTTTTGACTGTTCAGGGGGAGGAGGTTCGGGATGAGTTCGGGCCTCACTGTCCTCTGTTTTCTTCCTCTTCAAGTTCTTCAGTGCAGCTCTGAAGTTGGCAGGCATAGCGGCAGATTTGATCCCGTCGTCTGAAAATAAAAAATGTATACATAGATAAAAATAAGGTAAATCAAAGGCATAAGGGGAATCAGTCTAAGATAAGGATAGCACGGGTACAGGGGTACTACCTATATCCCCTTGGATCTCTACTCCCTTCCCACTGAAGCCATAATGACATAGCAGATCCTCTTCAATCAGGCTCTCAATATCAAAGGTTTGCGCAGACATGGTATTGATAAAATTGGTAAAGTTGTGAGTAGGTAAAGCTGGCAGTTCAGGACTGGTAAAGTTCATAGCCCAGTTAGACCGGCATTCCCATGGCTGGTTGGGGTTGACAAAAAAGTATCTGTTTGTCCAGACTTTGTGGGAGCTAGGCTGACCCTTCAAAAAGGGGTATTCGGGTCGCATGGAAATATAGAAGCGGCCCGGGGCGGTTTTCTTAATTTGCAAGAAGTAAGTGAAATTTCCTATGTCTAAGGGAATTCGGAAGAAACAAAAAAGTACACCTAATGATAGAATTGAACTAAAAGAGTTCGGGGATAATTGACTCGGGCATACACAAAAGTATTGACATAAGTAGGAAATGCAGTTCGGGATTGAAAATCTTAAACCCATCTTGATTTGATCTAGGCTGAAGCTCAAGAAATTAGGAGGGGGTCTGTGAGCCCGGTCTTTACGGCCCGGGATTATAAGATCATAGGTATCGGGCATTCCCGATTTCTCCCTAATGAGGGGACCTAGGTCTGGACTTAGATGGGAGGCCAGGACTTCATACCATTGTTTCCCTTTGGCAGATAATCGGGCCTCATCCGACCTGAGTTTGTGCAATCGCTTTAATAGAGGCCTCATCTGGGGAAGACATGTTAACTAACCTAGTGAAAGGAAGACTTACAGGTGGAACAGTTGAAGCTCGGTAAGTAAATACGTAGGTCGGGAGCAAGTAGTCCGGGTCGGGGGAGCTCTTGAAATTTTGGCAGCGTGACAGTACAAAAGTGAAAAGTAAAAAACAAAATTTTTACTGACCTATTTATAGAGGAGGTGAGATGATCTAAGCCGTCGATTAGCTTCTTGATCTACGGTTCGGGACGGGACAGGTCAGAGCCACTAAGGCTTCGGGAGATGAACCATCCTAAGACATCTGAGTCGTCCATTAAAAGCACATCACGCGGATCTTGATCTGGACCGTTCAAAGAGACACATCTCGTGGATTCAATTCTGGGATGCTGTACAAAGCCTGTATAGAACGGGGTCAGGACTGAGTAATTGGTCTAAACTCATTCTTCTTTTAGACCAGTTAGGGAGGTACTATTGTTACCCCGATAAAATATTTTCACCCGAGCCCGTTTATAATGGGTTTACCTAGCATAGCCCAAGGTGGTAGGGTCCAGTCCAGTCCAAAGCTATGTTGGGCTTTGTCATGATCTGGGTTGGTCATAAGGAGCCGAGCTAGGTTATGCTTCAATGGGCTGACCGGGGCTGGGCCCAGTATGCTGTACGCATCTTTTTTATAATTCGAGTGAGACTCTGATACATGTGGGATAAGTATGGATCTTCTCAAATATTCACAAGATAGAGATAAACTTAAGAAGGGTCCAATGGATGAAGAGTCCTAGTCCAGGATGTGTTATAATTCTACTAGGTAACTTATTCTATTTTCTCCTATAAATACAGGTACTGCTATGGTTTTATTCATTATTCATGACTCACTTTTACATTCACGTACTCATATCTCTCAGTTTTCGCATTAATCATACCCTCTGCCTTCAAGACACTGACTTAGGCATCGGAGGGGTCACGCCGAAAACACTTTCGGCGCCCCTTGACCTAGCTGTTGCTTGTGCAGTTCCGCCATACCCGGCCCGACATACTCTATAAAGGAATTGAAGGATCCATTCTACCAGACCGAACCCGAGGTAAAAAATCGACATTATCAGAATATATTCTATATTATCTTTTGTATATTTTGTAATTATATTTTTTCTGTTATCTCTTAGGTCTTCTAGTTGTATATAAACATTCTTTTATTCATTCTTGGTAATATATCAGAGAAATATTACTTCATCAGTTTCTACAATGAGATCAAAAAAGACATTTGTTTCTCAAGATACAACGCACAATCTTTCATCTTTTTTGTGATAGAAGAACTGAGGTAGTAACTTCTCATTTCTATCTTCTTTTTTATCTATTTTCTCAGAAGACGAGCGATCTCGAATTTGATTTTGCATCAAAAGCATTCTCCATTTTGTCAAATTTATTACATGGTGTTACTATATTATAATTATAATGTTTTTTTTTTCTCATATCATATAAATTTTAATTTACTTCATTTTTTTAATGTAATGCACCACGCATCACATATACCGCTAGTGTGTATATATAATTGTACGATCTAGATGTTAATGAAATTATTATAAAGAAATGTTCGCCACATATCACAAATTCACAATATTTTGGCTGCCACATATCACAAATTCACAATATCAATTTTATCTCTATTTAATATACTCAACTAGGATATCTGAGTTGGTGGAATAAATGAGTTCGATTCCTGCTACTAATACGATAACATTTTCTCGGATGAGCTTATTGTATAAATTTTTATGACGGAGGCAAATTCTCACGTCATTAAAAAATGAATAAAAAAGAAAAATGGGTCGGCTGTTTTTATTTGTTTTAAATTTAAATTTACCATTTGATAAGAGGATTAATTGCTCTGCAGACTGCATTTTCCTGGTTACGCTTCTGGTTTTTAAGTATTAAAATTAAATTATAAAGAAATGTTCGCCACATATCACAAATTCACAATATTTTGGCTGCCCTTGCATTTTAATAAAAAAAATTAAATTCATATTGGAAATCTTAATGAGAAAAAACACTATATTTACTTGTATCATAGAGAAAACCCCAAAAATATATGAATATATATGTATGTATGATTTATGTTAGTTGTCTTTAAATAAGGATATCGATTCTTAAATTACAAAATTATCTAACATTCATTATACGATTTTTTTCATCAGAATAACCTTGTAATTTCAAAGATAATATACGTGTAAAAATGTCATTCATTATTATGATTATTATTGTAAAATATTATATACTAGCGTACTGCATGTGTAACGTAACCAAAAAAAATATTATATTTTTATATATTATACATTTGCTAAATTTAATTATATTAGTGTTTGATTTGGAGTGCAAAGATGGATATTGTGATAGAAGAAAGATGGTGATATTTGTATAATCTCTTTCCCATATTTTTATATAATATTTTTCTCAACTTTTTTATCCCAACCTAATCGAACCTAATTGAAGGTTGTGGTTAAGTTTTGTTTTTAATTTTTTTGTAATTTTTTTTGTGATCATACTATGACCCTCTTATGTAATAAATAAGTATAGATATACATATTGTTGTACCATATTCTACAACTTATAGGACAAGACTAGGAAGCAAAATTGCTTGCGCAAGAATACAAGGAATATAACTTCGAAAAATGTATAACGAATATTGATTGAATGAATTAATATATGAACTCCGAAAAAATGGAACAAATAAATGAATTGAATGATATAATAATGTTCTACCAATTACATGATCTTGTAAATATGAATGAATATAAGGATGGGAGTCAAACTAAAGTGGAACATTTGGAGGTGGAAGGATCAAATATGGCCGAAACAAGGTATTTCCGGCCACCGGCACCATGCGCATTGTAGCTACAGCCGGTGGTCGGATCCAACAGCAAGTCTCCGGCGTAGCCTGGGTAGGCCCCTTTGCCGTAGACTCCGGGGCAAGCCGAAGCAGCTTCCAATGGAGCAGTAGCCGGGCCTTGGTAGAAGCCGTTTCCGAAGGGATTCGTGGCAGTTCCGGCCAAAAGCCCGGATAGAACAGTAACCAGCCCGTCAATTCCCACATCATTGTTGGGGGAACGCAAAGGCGGGTTCTGCGGGCCGTAAATGGGCTGGTGGAAGGGCCAGGCACAGTAGCCCGGGCACTGTGTCTCCGAATTCCCCACCCAGATGTAGGCGAATTTCTGATTCTTCCCCTTCAAGATGGAGCTGCTTTTGGATCCATGGGTTCCGCATCTGTTCACGCAGAATCCGGCGACGGCGACGTCGGAAGCCGTCAATACGACGTTGATGGCGTTCTTCTGGTCGCCCTTGGATGCCAGCTGGACGATCTGTTTGTCGGAGAGAGATTTGCCGAGAGAGTATTTGTCGTCGAGGATCTGTTTGCCCAAACGGAGAGATGGTTTGTTCTTGGAATTGGCGAGGTGGTAGTATTTCTCGACGGACTTCCACCAAGTGGCCACCGATGGGTTGTTTGGGGTGGCGGCGGAGGAATCCGACAAGGAGGCGATGAAATCTGAGACGATGGCCCTTTGGGAAGGCTTGAAAGAGCCGTACCAGATGAGATTGACGGAGATGGTGCCTTGCAAAAGAGCACCATTGTGGTAACGAAGAAGCTGGTAATTATTCTGCTGTTGCTCAACAATTCTGGAAGCAAAGCACATATTCAACACCGAAAACAGCAGAACCAAAACAAGACGAGATTGAACATGGTGAGAATTACCACCCATTGTATTTATGTAGAAGAAATTAATGAAAGAGAGAGCAAGAATCTGAGTAGATTGAAGAAAAACTTGCGAGTGAATTGGTATGAATTGTGGAAGGGAAGAGTGTCATATTTATAGTATCATAATATTCATATGTAATACTAATAATAATTAATAAACATAGCACAGCAAAGGAAAGTGAGCGGAAAGAGACAGGTACGCGGTTCGCTTCTTCAAGTGTAATAAATATATTGACGGTGGGGTTGCCAGCCTTTTTTGCTCTTTATTATTATTCCCCTTGACTTGATTCAATCCCATTCTGTATTCTTTATTTAATTTCCCCTTTTTGTAAGACCATAACGTTCAATTTATATATATATTATATTATTATCGTGTATGCATTGCATATTTGTGAACTCGGTTTTTTATTTTCAGCTAAATTAAAAAAACGAAAAAAATATATTTTAAAATTTGAAAATACATTAATGTAGTGTTTTCATAAATAAATAAATAGTCACTACAACACAACAAATACATCAATTTTATGGTTGTGAAATTTTCGTAAATAAAAAGGCACCAAAGGTCACAAAGTTATGTCATTTTGGTAAATAAGAAGCTAAGAAAAAGAATTGAGTTATCATATAATCGTAATTTTATCTCATGTTTCACCAATTAATTAAAGATTGGTTAATTAAAAGGTCCCTGCTATAATCATATATATATAGAGAAAGTTTTGCTATCCTATCCACCCACTGTGCCCACCTAATGTGCCCACCATGAGGTGACACTCAACTATTGGACGCACAATTCATCACATCCAATAGTTGAGTGTCACCTCATGGTGGGCACATTAGGTGGGCATGATGAATGGGTATGATAGCAAAATTGTATATATATATATATATATATATATATATATATATATATAATATTTTAAAATTCAAAATGGCCTCTGATAAAATAACTATTCAACGTACTTAATTTATCATTAAAAATAATTGAAACCAAATATGTCATTGACTGTCATATTATTATTTCAAATTTTTTTTACATTCAGTGGATAAGTTTTGAATCACTTAGTTAGGATCTGATACGTACAAATTAAACATGATCAAGTTACAATCGCAAATCGAAACTAGCTAGGTCACATAATTAATAACAACAATCCTAGACAGACGCATGATAGTAAAAATCATATGACAATTTCATATGTTCAATCGCAAAGTTGGCTCTTATCGGTTTGCTGGTATAGATTAAATTCTCAAATATTGTCCAATATCGTTTTATGTGTTCATGAATCACAAATTAAATGTCCCATAAATATTATAGTACTGTTATTCAAAACACGCATATTAATCAAACTTTAAATTTTGATTCGAAACTTGAAAATTTAAATATTTTTCACTCGATCTAATTAATTCGGTTCGAATCCTTACTCGACTTCGAACTCCTCTCGAAATATTTTACGTGCATGAGAGCTATTCAAAAATATACGCTGGCAATATATTTATTAAGATATTATCATATATATTAGTTTTAATAAAATATTAAGGTTCCGTTTGGACATGTACTTTAAAAACGTTTTTAGTGTTTTATTAATGAAAAAAAAAACTTAAAGTATGTGTTTGAGTAAAAGTTTGATAAAATGTTTTTGAAAACTATTTTTTAAAAAGTGTTCTACCAGTATAGTTTTCGAAGAATATTTGAAAGGTGTTTTTAGATGTTTTTAGCAAGGAATAATGGAAGACAAAAATGAAAAACATGACTTTTGAAATGTTAAAATATTTTTATAGAATAGTTTTCCAAACACATATTTATTCTTAAAACAACTTTAAAAATATTTTATCTAAAGTTTTTAAAAAATACTTTTATAAAAACGTTTTATAAATATATGTCCAAACGGAGCCTAAAACTTGTGAATGACTTGCGAAATATTGAATAATCTAATTTGAGTTTGAGTTCAACTCGAAAAAAATTTGAACATGTTCGAATTCAGCTTAAATTCGATAATTTCAAATATGAATAAAATATTTTTCAAACCTAAATAAAAGAAACTCGAATTAGCTCGATTTATTTACATCCCTAGTGTCTTCCTTGAGGACACGTACGCGTGTGATTTGGGTTTGCAGCCAACTCTAACTCAACGCAAAACCCAGCAAAACATCAATTTTTATTAATTCCTCAATATATATATATATATTAATTGTTCTTGGTAAAAAGAATCATGCCAGCTCTTTTAAGTGAGTAGTTCGATGCCTCGACTAGGGCAATCCTTATCTCAACAGGCTTATGTTATCAAGTAATACCATACATTATTTGTTCATCAACTGAAACGTTCTTTAGAATAATAATAATTATCTCTCTTTATATCTAAATCTTTTAAATTTCCAAAATTTAATTCATGCAAATGAGCCATAATACAATATATACATCAAAGTTTGATACTTAGAATTATCGATGCACATGCTACAAATATTAGCACAACATGCATTTTTAATTTGGGTTAGTATTTTCTCTCAGTGCAATTTCATTCTTCTAAGTTATAAAATTTAAGTTTTAATATGTTGTTTTCCTAAATTTTTTTTTTTGTTCTTTTCTAGTATATGACGCTCACTTGCACGGTGTCACACATATTCATACCAGAACTCTCCCAATAAAAAGACCAAAGTTGTAAAAAAAAATTGAAAAATATAGAATTAGCTAAATTCTAAAGAGGTAAACATAATGACGAAAATGATAGTACTTTTTTCCTGCACAATGAATTTATACACGCTCAATGGATCAGTGCTGAAGTTACATTGATTTATTATCTAAAAAAAGGTTACATTGATTAATTTTTTTAAATTAAAAATTGCTTTATAGAAGCAAATCGAACCATATATTATATATATATGCGTGTCTATTCTAGGACATCGACTCAATCATACTCGAAAAAATTCTTGAATAATTAATTTTTCATTAATGTAATAATTTTTTTTAAAATATAATATTTAAGAAAATACTTATATATAGTTAACAGATACAACTTTTTAAACATGTTAAGAAAAATCTGAAAAATAACTTATGTAGTTGAGCCAAACAAGTACTAATTAATAAATATCCCTTCCTTTTTGATAGATAGGTCAGAAGGTTTAAATTATTAAATTGGTATTAATTTTTCTAGATTTAGATATTCATCATCCTCATTAAAATCAATAAATCATCGAGAAAAAATAATTCTAGACAACTACTAAACCGAAAAGCTAAGTCAACCTAAACACTATTCATGATTCCATGTCCATGAATTCATTTTAACAAAATAAACTCGTACCAATTTTTTCTTCTAAATTTTAAAACAATAATTAAATTAATCAAATAAAAAATATTATAAAAATTAACCGACGGATCGAGCCTCTCGTTTTTCCCACAAAGCACCGGCCATTATGGTTCTCTGTCAGATTCTTCGACAAATAATTAATAAAACTATACATTATTTTTTTCTGTGTTTGAGTAATGGCGACTTATTTGTGGGCACATTGGAAGCAAAACACAAAAACATAGGATTAAGCTTATTTTTATACCATCATTAGATTTATTTTACGCCATTATTTTGATTAAACTAAGCACCTTTAGCTAAATGCACACGAACTTGACTTAAAAATTGCATGCATGCACTTACTTGAAAACATGCATGTCAGGCAAAAAAAATTCAACACATAAACAATCAGATATATATATATATATATATATATATATATATATATATGTGTGTGTATATGTATGTATATGTATGAAGATTCTCAATTTTTTTTTGAGTGTTTTTAACAAGTTGGAGGCCAGGCGGTTTCTATCTGTTTACTGAATAGAAAATGGAGCGAGTAGATAACTATATTAAAATATTCAAAGGTATAGAACTCCTACAATCGAGACAGTCTCACGGATGATTATATTTGAGATATTAGTCGATTCAATTTATATATATTCGCAACGAAAAGAGATATTTTTTTACATAAAAATTATATTTTTTATGAGTCGAGTCAGATTGAAAACATGTCTTACAAAATTGACTAATAAAACGATATCATTCATATTCGTGATATTCAAATTAATTTAAATTTGAAAATGGACACAAGGGAAGTATAGCATGTATATATATACACACACCACACGCGACAGGCCTGACAATAGAGTTTTTTTTAGTTGGGAGAGAAGTTTGTCACGATGCTCTCGAACCCAAGCTCTGGTCATAAGCATGATATCTTGATGCATGAACTACTCCAAATCAGTATATATCGAGGACCTTAAAAATTGTGAGTTTAATTCATAAACAATTACATGATCAACCACCATGTTTCTTTCTTGGTGAATGTGAGAGATGCAAATCAGACTAGATGAGAATATTAAACTAATAGTAATTGAAAATGTATTTCAAACCAACACAAGAAAGAAGCCAAAGTAATACTAAGCTAACATTAATCACCATGTAATGCATCTTTGTGACACATTATGCTGAGTTCAAAATATATATGTTTGTAATATATATATATATATATATATATACTTTTGTTATTATTAAATTTCTTTTAAGATGGATTTTGAATCTGATACTGTGCACAACAATATCATATTGTGCAAGGTAATTAAAGATCTTTTCTCATGAGCTAGCTAGATGCAGGGATAATTATTTAGGTGTAACATTGAGAATTATTTTAATTTTTTTCCCCAATCAGAAATGATTGTATCGTGATATTTTAGGACAACCTTTTTATGATCGAAAGACACATGCATACGTCTTCTTTTTTTCGAACTTCTCCCGATTAAATTCTATGGCCACAAACTTTGGAAAAATAAATTGAATAAAAACGAAAGTATTTCTTCAAAATTCAAAAAAAAAAAAAAATCAAATAATCGAATTTATACAATAATCTGCCAATCACATTTCATCGACTCCTAACTAAATATTGTATATCTAATAAGAATATATTTTCATGCATCGATCAATTAAACCAAGGTGGAACATTGAGAAGTTGAAGGATCAAATATGGCCGGAACAAGGTATTTCCGGCCACCGGCACCATGCGCATTGTAGCTACAGCCGGTGGTCGGATCCAGCAGCAAGTCTCCGGCGTAGCCTGGGTAGGCCCCTTTCCCGTAGACTCCGGGGCAAGCCGAAGCAGCTTCCAATGGAGCAGTAGCCGGGCCTTGGTAAAACCCGTTTCCGAACGGGTTCGTGGCAGTTCCGGCCAAAAGCCCGGATAGAACAGTCACCAGCCCGTCCATGCCGATATCATTGTTCGGGGCGATCAACGGCGGGTTCTGCGGGCCGTAAACGGGCTGATGGAAGGGCCAAGCGCAGTAGCCGGGGCACTGTGTCTCCGAATTGCCAACCCAAATGTACGCGAACTTGTGATTCTTCCCCTTCAAGATAGAGCTCTTGGATCCGTGTGTTCCGCACCTGTTCACGCAGAACCCGGCGACGGTGACATCGGAAGCCGTCAAAACAACGTTGATGGCGTTCATCTGCTCTCCCATTGACGCGAGCTGCACGATGTGTTTGTCGGATAGAGATTTGCCGAGGGAGTAATTATCGTCCAGCAATTGTTTGCCCAAGTGGAGAGATGGGTTGTTCTTGGAATTGGCGAGGCGGTAGTATTTGTCGATGAAGCCATTCCACCATGTGGCCACCGAGGGAGCGACGTTGGTTGGTGTACTGGACAAGGAGGAGATGAAGTCGGAAACAATAGCCCTTTGGGACGGCTTGAAATTGCCGTACCATATGAGATTCACAGAGATTGTGCCTTGCAAAAGAGCACCATTGTGATAACGAAGAAGCTGGTTTTGCGTCAAAAGAATTGATCTGGCAGCAAAACACACATCAAATAGTGCAGAAAACAGAGCCAATACAAGTAGAAGATTATTAACATTCAAGAAACGGTGAGATAATGCCATCTTTTGAGTACTATTTATTTAAGAGGAAAGAATCTGATCAGTAGATTTAGGTGATTGTGATTGGAATTGGAATTGGAATTGAAATTAGACGATGAACTAAGGTGGAGTGGAGTATTTATATTGGTTTATTTTGTGGAAGGAAATTGCGGAGAATGGGAGACTACGCGGTTTTGATTAGGAGTGTAATAATGAGGGTATCCGTTGTGGTTCAGCTGTCTTCGGTTATGAGTTAGCATCCTCCATCAAATTGTGTAATTATTATGACGGCCGAAATTTTATTTTCTTTCATTTCTATTCTTCATTTTCACTAAAATCTAGGTGTGTTCAAACTTTGAATAAAACTGAAAAAATCGAAAATTTAAATCGAAAAAATCGAACACCAAATCGAATCGAAAATCGAAATTTAAAATTCGGATATAAATGTTAAAACCGAAATTTATTTAGTTCGATTTTGGATTATATATGTTAAACCCGAACCGATCGAAAAAAACCGAAATTTCATTAAATTAATAATTTTATTTATATATTTATTTATATTATATATTTTATGAGATGATATCTAGTGAATTTTTAATAATTTTTAGTTGATTGTTGTTTATTTAAGTCATTTGAAATTTGAATTTAAAATTTTTGCAAAGAAATCATGTAAAAAGATAACATATTATATTTTAAAATATATTTATAATATTAATTAAAATAACAGTATCAAAATCGAATTAACCGACAGAAATAACCGAACTCAATCGAAGAAAAATGGTTCGAATATTGAATTATATATTTTTAAAATCAAAAACCGAAAATCGAATCGAACTGGTCAATGAACACCCCTACTAAAATCATTTCATCAGTATGTCTTTTGCGAGATGATATATAATAAAAACTAATAATTTGGTCAATGTTTGAAAAAGCTAGTCGTGTATGAAAAATACATTGTCTTAAGCCTATCCCTTCCTTGGTAAGTTAGATCTTACCTATACAGGCACTGCCTTGAGGTAGATCTAACGGTGGACATTTATCAATAAATATGGGATCCATTATTTTTTAGTGGACCCCGCATGTATTGATAAATAAGGACCCTTAGATCTATCATGAGGGTAATGCCTGTATAGGAAGGTTGAAATGAACTCCCTTCGTTGATGTCATCATAGGAAACAATCCCCGATCACAGAACTGAGGTCACATTTGAGGTATTTTCTTTTTCTTGAGGATGATATAGAATTTTTTTATCTCGTGGTAGGCTGACGGTCATCGATTGTCTAAATGGAGCTTAGACAACTATTTTATTTTTTGTTTAAATATCTAATTTTTTTTGTTCATCTTAATATTTATCTAATAATTCCAATTTATCGAAGTTAATATTTCAGTTAGCCTTTTTTTTTAAAAAAAATACATTAATCTAGATGACACCTGATAAGTGTCATTTTATTTGTTATTTTGTGATTGTTGTGAGTCCATTTTGCATGGTTTTCTACGTCATTAGGATCATTCTTTCTTGATTTCTTTGATATTCATGCATTCGGCCTACTCCTCTTATTTCCTGGTTAAATTGAAGGTATAAAGAAGAATCGGCGGAATTTGGCAGAAAGTAATGCGCCCGAGCCGCAACTTTTATCCGCTCAAGCGCATAAAAGGGACCCCAAGAAAGTAATGCGCTAGAGTCGCAACTTTTATCCGCTCGGTGAAGAAATAAAAATCTGGACAGAAACTTTTGCGCTCGAGCTAGCGGTAACTTTTACCCGCTCGAGCGAGTCCGACGATTTTTAAAATCACAAAATAGAGAACTATGCGCTCGAGCGGGCATTTTTGGCCGCTCGAGCGTGATAGCGAGAAGAATTTTGTATCGGGCGGACTCTTGAAAAAGATTTATCAGATTTTGGGGATTCGTTCAGACTTTTGACAACCAAAGTTGACGGCTAGGGCTTAAGAGCTGAAGAACGACTTCAAGGAGAAATCGCGTCAACCACACTGAGATTTTCTTATTCCTACCAAGATCTTTATTTTCATGATTTCAAACATTGATTTATTTCTTTGTTTTGTTCTTATGAAATAATTTTTTTAGATTAAGATCACGATAGGGCCAAACAATATTTGTTTGATATTATGTTTATTTTCAAGAGATTATTTTCCTTGATTTCAATTATTGATTGATATTGGTTTAATATTTCTTGTGAATAACTTGATCACCTAATCACATGTTTGTTGATTAATCACGAATCAAAAGAAGATTGATTAAAGATAGCTTCAAAGACGTCAATCAACATATGGTTAAACCGACTAGAAATAGTATTCGATTTAAGTATGCGGTTTTAGGTGAAAACTGGAAATCTCCATTTATTGCATGTAAATCTAATTACACTCAATTAGAAATAGTTGATTGTTAGCTTTATATAGGACTATTAATTCTAAAAATAGATTGATAATTAATTTAGGGGATTTCGTCGTGATTGTGCAAGAATTTAATAATTAATTGGATTTATTACCTCTATCTTTATCTATTTTGTATAGATTAAGTTAAGTAGTTAAAATTCTAGTAATTAAATATTAGTCTCTGTGGGATCAATACTTGAACTCGTCATTTATTTACTATAACTTGACCTACTCCGCTTGCTAGATTTATTTCCAACCGAATATTTTGTCAAGTTTTTGGCGTCGTTGCCGAGAATTAATATATTTAATATTAGAATAAATTGCTTGTTTGAGACTATACATTTTTTTTAAAAAAATAAAAATAAAAATATACCTGTTTTTGTAATTTATTTTATTTATATATATTTTTTCTTTTCTTTTGTTTAATTTTTTTATTTTTCTATTTATGAGATACTAGGAGATGGATGATCGACATGTATTTACAAGGTTTGCCCAACAATACTCATAACCATTCTATGAAGCTTGAAGGAGATTCAATGATTTGACAAACAAATTTTGATACCATCCATCCAAACAAGGGCTGAGCGACCCTACTATACTGGCTTATCCCGAAGAAGATACAGATTCAATATGACCTATGCACATGCATCATAATATAGTAAAGCAATAACATGTATCATGACATACAATATGCAACACATAAACATGCATAAACACTAGCTATCTTAGTCAGTACTTATGTAACTTAATAATAATCCTAGATGTCTCAGCATCTACAGTCCAACACTACAAGTCAAGATTACCAAGTATCACTATTACTGATCTAAAAGTTTTAATTAAGCTAATAGATACTCCCCATTCTAATAGGAATCTCAGACTATACATGCGTCTGTCGTCGGCCCGCTGATGTCGATAGCCCTTGAACTTGGGCACAACTCCGATACGACTCCGGAGACGCCTCGCTACCTTCCGGACTCCACCCAGATGGCTAGAACTGCCCCTAACACTACTAAAAAAGAGGGAAAGAATATCAAATTGGTGCAAATTTCTAAATTTCAAATCCCCTATTTATAGACGGAGATCGGACGTTCCGAAATCCGATCGGACGTTTCGATCTTCGCATGTATGCCACGTTCCAAACTGCCATGATCGGAAGCTCCGATCCCTAGCTACTTCAGAAGTTCCAATCCCATGCATGCAGCTATGTGTTTAAACATCAACGGCACGTCACAAGTGCGCATGGCCTAACTCGATCGGACGTTCCGATCTCACGTTCAGACGTTCCGATCACACCCTTGGCTTCCGAACATCTTCGCTTGATCCGAACATCTTCGCTTCATCTCTATTTTATGGGATATTTGATTCATTTTTTTTCTTCGAATCTTTCGAGTACCCAACCAACACAGTGACACACAACATTCAATTAAGATTTAAGGTCGTTTTAGCTTAAAAAATATTTAAGGACATTTCGTAAATGATTTTAGGTTTTTTGTGTATTTTGTTTTCTTCATATCGTGTATTTTAAATCATTTTTTTCTAAAAAAATTAGGTTTTGGTTTCTTGAGAGCATATATTTCTTAATTCTTTTCTTTATTTATTTTTTAAATCTTTGTTTTATTTAATGATGAGACAACATATTTGATATCAATGTTAGAAATACTAAAATTTATTGTAACAAATGAAATTAGCATTGTTAATTTTTGGGTCTTTGATTATTTTGTTTGACTATTTCTATCTGTTGAATAATTGGTTGAAAATATTTGTGGATAACAATGTATTTTTACAATATTCATGAATCATAATGTAATTTAATTGATAAAGATAGAGTAGATAGTGTTAAATAAACTTGCAGAAAATTAAATGCAATGAATCTCGTTTTATCTACTAAGTTTTATCCAAAAAATTTTGCAGAACATGAGATGCTGCAATTAAAAATCCAATTTGAGCATTTGGATCATGTTCGACAACTTTCTTATATCAGAACTTACTCGAAACTTATTTAATTGTTTAGATCTTTAGAAAGGTTTGGGTTTAGTCCCCCTCTCTTGTTTTTTTTTTTTTTAATTTCTAATAATATCTCTCTTTAAAAAAAAATCAAAAATAAAAAATCTATCCGTCTGTTTTTACGCTTTCAGTTTCTTCTTCGTTGGCTGGCCCCCCCCTCTTGCGTGATCTTGGCTCCGCCCCTGCCTAATCCTGATTAAGTCCTTAATCAATCCTTAATGATATTTAACCACTTAATCTTATAAAATAAAACTGGGTTACTACATGAAGTCGGGGTTATAACCTTCTTGTCGCGTTGACCTTCGAGCTGTGACTGGTGCTGGGAATACTTTGTTCAACACTAAAAAATCTGGCAGATTTTCAATATCGATTTCATTGCCCAGTTCTCCCAGAGCAACAACTGTCAGTGGTTCAGGTTGGACACTGACTGGAACAATTTCCAGAGAAGGGTTTGATGGGGGATCTAATTTCGATGATGTATCTTCTTCGCGATGCACCATCTTCTTCAAATAATAATTAAATTGGTATTAATCGCTCTTGATTTAAAATCAAGAATTAATCATCGAGCAAAAGTAACTCTAGACAACTACTAAACCCAAAAGTACCTAAACACTATTCATGAATTCATTTTAATATATAAAATAATTAAACTCGTGACAATTTTTTTCTTTTAAAAATTTGAAACAAGAATCAAATTAATCAAATTAAACATATTTTAAGATTTACCGACGGATCGAGCCTCTTGTTTTCCCCAAATAGTCATCGGCCATTATGGTTCTTTGTCAGTTTCTTCCCCCCAATAATTAAGAAAACAGTAAATTGGTAATCAGTCCCCGAATCTAAATTTAAATTAGTAATTAGTTCCTGTCAGAAAAAAAACTTTGTTTAAACTCCCTGGGCTCACATGTTTTGTTTCGGAAGAAATTTGGTACAAAACATGAAAAATATGGTACAAATACATGATATTTGAGTATCAAATGCGTTAGATCTAGTATAAATATATGATTTTTGAGTACTAAAAAATATTGATATTAATAACACATTTATCTTATTTGGATGAAAATCGGTACAAAACATTGAAAATATGGTACTCATATGTGATTTTTGAGTACTCAATGTGTTAGATCTGGTATAAATATATGATTTTTGAGTACTCAAACACATGTTGCAAGTTCACATTAATAAAGATGTTTAGATTTTATACTCAAAATTGTATTTTTTGTACTCGATCTTGAACAATTAGTGCTCAAATATCATGTATTTGTACCATATTTTCAATGTTTTGTACTTAATTTTATCCGAGAAAAATAATGTAAGCCCAGAGAGTGCAAAAAAATTTTTTTTGACAAGAAACTGCTTTTTAATTTGATTTTGGATTTAGGGACTGAACACCAATTCACCCTTAAGAAAACCACATATTTTTTTCTTCTGTGTGTTTGAATAATGGCGGCTTGTTTGTGGGCACATTGGAAGCATATAATAACACAAAAACATAGGATTATGCTTATTTTTCTAATATTTTTTTTATGAAGGTAAACCCTTTACCTTTAAAAATGTGCCCGCACTTGCTAACATGTCAGGGAAATAAAAACATTAATACTGTTGTGAAAAGTAAAATTTATAAAACTCAAAAACTCAAAATATTCTCAAACTCCACACTTTAAATTTATTCTCTCAAATTGTGTTTTTCTACACAAATGGAGAGACATATTTATAGATCTCAATGGGAGATTAGTCCAAAAATTAAATCATCATCATCTACATCATCACACACTAATTTTCAAAATAATACAACTCAATTTTCAACAATTCTAATATAATATAATATATTTTCAACACTCCCCCTTGTGATGATGATCGTCATATGATGATTGTCTTTATTACGTATTTTATGCTGCCTCGTTAAAAACCTTACTAGGAAAAACCCAGTGGGATAAAAACCATAGCAAGGAAAAAAGAGTGCAGCCACGTAAACTCTCCCTCATGTTAATATGAGTGATTCTTCACATATTCCGTAGATTGCGCATCCCAATGTTGTATATATGCCTTCTGAATATCGTCGTGGGAAGTGCCTTTGTGAAGAGATCTGATGAGTTCTCACTTGATTGAATGTAACAGATATCAATATCTTTATTCTTCTCAAGCTCTTGAGTGTAGGCAAAGAACTTTGGGGGGATATGTTTGGTTCTATCACTTTTCATGTATCCTTCTTTCATTTGAGAAATACATGCAGCATTGACTTCATACAACGTCACATGCTTCTTGTCTACTGATAATCCACAAGAAGTTTGGATATGTTGTGTCATTGATTTTAACCACACACATTCACGACTTGCTTCATGTAATGCAATAATCTCGGCCTAATTTGATGAAGTTGTTACGAGTGTTTGTTTCTGTGAACGCCAAGAAATTGCAGTGCCTCCACGAGTAAATACATATCCGGTTTGGGAACGTGCTTTATGTGGATCAGATAAATATCCAGCATCAGCATAACCAATGATACTTTGATTGGTGTCTTTTGAGTACAAAAGTCCCAAATCTGTCGTTCCTCGTAGATAACGGAATATATGTTTAATTCTGTTCCAGTGCCTCTTTGTTGGATATGAACTGAATCTTGCCAATAAATTTACAGCAAAAGATATATCAGGTCTAGTGCAATTTGCAAGATACATAAGGGCACCAATGACACTTAAATATGGTACTTCTGGACCAAGAATAACTTCATCATCCTCACATGGACGGAATGGATCCTTTTCTATGTTTAATGATCTTACAACCATTGGAGTACTTAATGGATTTGATTTATCCATATTAAAACGTTTAAGGATCTTTTCTGTATAATTTGCCTGGTGAACAAAAATTTCACATTCTTTTTGTTCGATTTGCAAACCCAGACAGTACTTGGTTTTTCCAAGATCCTTCATTTCAAATTCTTCTTTCAAGTACATAATAACTTCTTGAATTTATTTATTCGTTCCAATGATGTTTAAATCATCAACATATACAGCAATAATTACACATCCGGATGTTGTTTTCTTGATGAAAACACAAGGGCATATTGGATCATTTACATATCCCTTTTTCATCAAGTGATCACTTAGCCGATTATACCACATTCGGCCTGATTGCTTCAACCCATATAATGATCTTTGCAATTTTACAGAATAAAATTCTCTGGGTTTTGAACTTTGTGCTTCAGGCATCTTAAATCCTTCAGAGATTTTCATGTATATATCACTATCAAGTGATCCATATAAGTAAGCTGTAACAACATCCATAAGACACATTTCCAAATTTTCAGACACTGCCAAACTAATCAAATATCGAAACGTAATTGCATCCATAACAGGAGAATACGTTCTTCATAATCAATTCCAGGCCTTTGAGAAAAACCTTGTGCAACAAGTCTAGCTTTATATCTGACTATTTCATTTTTCTCATTTCGCTTTCGAATAAAAACCCATTTGTATCCAACAGATTTTACACCTTTAGGTGTGAGGACTATAGGTCCAAAAACATTACGTTTATTCAGCGAATCCAATTCAACCTGGATGACATCTTTCCATTTGACCCAATCATGACGAGTTTTACATTCACCAAAAGATTTTGGTTCATGATCCTCATTTTTATTTATGATGTCACAAGCCACATTATAAGAAAATATCTCATCAATATCTTTTATGTCTTTTCGGTTCCATATTTTTCCAGTATTAATATAATTGATAGAGATTTCACGATTCTCGTCAGTTTGTGGTTCTGACAGAACATTTTCATCATCAGGTGTTTCTTCTGGAACACCATTTTCTATTTTATGATCATCGTGCTTCTCTATGCCTTTTCTTTTCCGAGGATTTTTATCCTTGGAACGGACTGGCCTTCCACGCTTCAGGCGTTTAATGACATCATGAGTGTCTTCAATATGTTTCTTTGGAATTTCAATTCGAGCTGGGGCATTTACAGCATGTATATATGATTTTGTCACCCCTTTTGTGTCTGCAAATGCATCTGGCATTTGATTTGCTATTCTTTGCAAATGTACAATTTGCTGTACATCTTTTTCACATTGTTTGGTCCTTGGATCCAAATGTAACAATGATGGTACATACCATGTGATTTCTTTTTCGATGTGTTTCTTTTCTCCCCCTAACACTGGGAATATTTCTTCATTAAAATGACAATCAGCAAAGCGTGCTGTAAACACATCGCCTGTCTGAGGCTCAAGATATCGAATGATTGATGGACTATCATAACCGATATAAATACCGATTTTTCTTTGAGGACCCATTTTTGATCGTTGAGGTGGTGAAATAGGCACATACACCATACATCCAAAAATTTTTAGATGAGAGATATTTGATTCTTTACAAAATGCAAGTTGCAATGGGGAGAATTTATGATATGCACTTGGTCTGATGCGAATTAATGCCGCAGCATGTAAAATTGCATGTCCCCATATAGAAATAGGGAGTTTTGTTTTCATAATCATTGGTCTAGCAATCAGTTGTAGACGTTTAATCAATGATTCAGCTAATCCATTTTGCGTATGAACATGAGCTACAGGATGTTCAACAGTGATTTTCATTGACATACAATAATCATTGAAAGTCTGGGATGTAAATTCTCCAGCATTATCAAGTCTTATTTTCTTGATTGTATAATCGGGAAATTGATTTCGCAATTTTATTATTTGAGCCATCAATCTTGCAAATGCCACATTCCGAGTTGACAATAAGCATACATGTGACCATCTGCTAGAGGCATCGATCAATACCATAAAGTATCGAAATGGTCCACATGGAGGATTAATTGGCCCACAAATATCACCCTGAATACGTTCAAGAAATATGGGTGATTCAGTTTGGATTTTAGCTGGTGATGGTCTTATAATAAGTTTTCCAAGTAAACATGTTTTACATTGAAACTTATTATTCTGAAAGATCTTCTGGTCTTTCAGTGGATGATCATGTGTATTTTCAATAATTCTTCGCATCATTGTTGAACCAGGAAGTCCCAATCGATCATGCCAATTTGTTAATATTGATGAATTATCTATCACCATATTTGATTCAATTAGACTTATATGTGTATAATGCAATCCAGTAGGGAGCATTGGTAGTTTCTCAACTACAAATTTCTTTCCTGACTTATATGTGGTAACACACATATATTTCTGATTTCCATCAGTCATTGTCTCAGTATCATACCCATGAGAATATATGTCATTAAAACTCAACAAATTTCTTTTCGATCGTGGTGAATATAAAGCATCATTTATCAAAAATTTTGTACCATTAGGTAACAAAAATTTCGCTTTACCAAAACCTTCAATCAAGTCTACAGGACCTGATATTGTATTCACCATTGTTTTTGTTGGTTTTAGTTCCAAGAAATATCTTTCATCTCGCAGAATAGTGTGTGTTGTACCACTATCCGGTATGCAAATTTCCATGATATTATTTCCATGTTTGCTCATAGCATTTTCCATATCAAACTTCACAAAAATGTAATAAAGAAAAATTAAGTGCAATACAAATGTAAAATATAACATGCTTTATAATACAAAAATGCATAAAAAATACAAATTTATTACAATCTAGTCCCACCAATCTTTTAATCAATGTCTTCGAAATCATTCAAAAAATCTGCAGCACTGAAACTAGTTGAACCAATTAAATGGTCACTATTTTCAACAAAATTGGTCTCTTTTCCTTTCCCCTTTATCGATTTTTTATAGAGCTTACAAAGGTGCTCGGGGGCTCGACAAGTTCGTGACCAATGTCCCGGAGTGCCACATCTATAACAAACACTCTCGGTTCTTTTTGAGTGATTTTCATTTTCACTCATGTTTTCATGCTGCCTTTTTAGTGGGTGGTGTGTGACGCTCTTTTGAGATGAGTTATTGAAATAACTATCTCGATTATTTTCATATTCACGACCGCGTCCACGACCACGGTCATTTCTACGTCCACGTCCACGCCCACGTCCTCGACCTCGTCCACGACCAAAATCTGGTCTATTCCTTTGATTTTGGTTTTCATTTTTCATTACGACATTTGCTTCAGGAAATGCCGTTGATCCAGTGGGTCGGGATTGATGATTTCTTACTAACAATTCGTTGTTCTTTTCCGCCACAAGAAGACATGCGATTAGTTTGGAATATCTCGAAAATCCATGCACTCTATACTGTTGTTGTAGAGTTATATTCGATGCGTGAAAAGTGAAAAATGTTTTCTCAAGCATTTCCATCTCTGTGACTTCAAGTCCACAGAATTTTAATTGCGAGACTATTTGATACATCGCAGAATTATAATCACTGACTTTTTTAAAGTCTTGGAATCTCAACGTATTCCATTCATCATGGGCGGTCGGGAGTATCACTTCCCTTATATTCTCAAATCTTTCTTTCAGCCATTTCCATAAAATCATTGGGTCTTTTTCTGTGAGATACTCATATTTCAACCCTTCATCAAGATGTCGGTGCAAGAAAATCATAGTTTTTGCTTTATCTTGTGAGGTTGATATATTATTTTCTTTAATACTTTCACTTAGACCCAATGACTCAAGATGCATCTCAACATCAAGAGTCCATGTCATATAATTTTTTCCAGTGATATCGAGTGCAACGAATTCAAGCTTTGCCAAGTTTGACATGGTGGTACTAGAAAAATAACAATGCATTTTATTAGTTAATTTTCATTAATATGAAAATACAAAATAATGGATAAACGATGAGTACAAGTAAGTGTACAAATAGAAAAAAAGCATGTGGTGGAAAATCGCTGGTGAGTACAAAACTCGTGAGCATGATGATCATAATCGTTATGAAAAATATCCTTAGAAAAGCCAAAAACTCCATCTTCTTCTTTTTCAAAAAAAATCGAGGAGAAAATGGTTTGAGATGAAGAATGAATTTTGGTGTGATTGAAAATGAGTTTGAGTGAAAATATTTATAGGCCAAAAACTAGCCGTTTGTGACTGTTGGGGGTAAAGAAAAATCGAGTATGTGTTAAATAAAAATTTATGATAATGATACAATACATATAATGATAATCATAATTAAATAATTATATATATATCATATCACATTATTATAAGATCGGTGTCGTAGACAGCCTTTTATATAATATCATGACATTATACAAATATGATTATAATGTTTAAAAACCTTACAGGTTTTTATACTTGTCGTATCTCTTACCGGGAGTATGAGATGTCGTCTTAACATCCTCCCAGGATTTATAACAAGTTTTTTTAAAAAATTCATAACATGATATTATATATTAATATATACACAATAAAAATATATAAACAGTAAAATAAAAATTCTTACTTGTTGAATAGTTTTGACTTCTTCTTGTATTTTGGAGCGTCGGAAATTATAGAGAATCTTCGAGCGATCGTGCTGATAACGTGTTGTGAAAAATAAAATTTATAAAACTCAAAAACTCAAAATATTCTCAAACTCCACACTTTAAATTTATTCTCTCAAATTGTGTTTTTCTACACAAATGGAGAGATCTATTTATAGATTTCAATGGAAGATTAGTCCAAAAATTAAATCATCATCATCTACATCATCACACACTAATTTTCAAAATAATACAACTCAATTTTCAACAATTCTAATATAATATAATATATTTTCAACAAATACAGATATGTTAACATATATTTATGAAGATTTGTTGTTCTTGTGGTTGTTATTGTTATTATTATTATTATTATTATGAGTAAAAATTAATTTGGTACATGAACTATTGATTAAATGTTAAATTGGTACACGAACTTTGATAATGACTTAATTGATACATGTCCACCTAATTTTGACCAAATTATGATGAAGAAAAAGGTATAATAGTCTTTTGATGATACAAATTAATTAAAACATTAATATTATTTTAGTTTCAAAACCAGCTTCATCATTTTTGTTCATAATGAAAACCGAGAACGACTTTCAATTTTTTATTAGTCATATTCTCTTATAAAATTATTGTGTTTAAATAAATTTTTATTTTTCAATTTTTTATTTTTTTTGACGTGAAAACCTGCAGTCGCTACCTTTTGGTGTGCACTGGGTAAACTCTCGGACTAACGTAATTCAATTTTTTATTCTTTGATTAAAAAACATGTGGCACGTTATAGCGAAGTTTAATTGGTGTTTCGATGAGTTTTTTTTATAAATATGATTTGAAAATTAAAATTAATTTTAGTAGAACTTACGTAATATTTTTATTAAAATATATATTCAATAAATTTTTACATAGTTAAAACTTAAAATATTAAAAAATATTTTATCACAATCACTATTTATTTATTTTTAAAAAAAATATTATCGAAAAAATTATGTATACAAAAATCAAAATTTTAGCTAAAAAATATTTATTTATTTTCTAGTATCAATTTATTTATTTACAATTATTTAGATATTGTATGCTTTAATATAATTTATCTAATCTTTTTGTTGAAATATATAATCTATCTAATATAATAAATATTATGTGCAAATAAAAATTTTAATCAAATCAATTTTTACGTATAAAATATAATATACAAATATATCTAATTAAAATCAAAAATAAAATATGCATTTTTTGTAATAAAGGGCAAATTGGACATTTTACATAAATATCACCGAAAATTGACTGGAAGCCGACGAACATGTACTAATTAAGCCATTAACAAAAGTTCGTGTATCAATTTGACATTTAATCAATAGTTCGTATATCAAATTAAATTTTACTCTTATTATTATTATTATTACAAGTTGGAGGCAATTGCCACGGTTTCTTTAACCGTGGCAATGATTTGTCACGGTTTACTTTGAACCGTGACAATATATTGCCACGGTTAAATAAACCGTGGCAATGATTTGTCACGGTTTAATTGTTACCGTGGTCACGGTTTAATTTGAACCGTGGCAATATATTGCCACGGTTCAAATTAAACCGTGGCAATATTTGCCACGGATTGACAAACTGTGACAAACGTTTGCCACGGAGCCTATTCGGACGGTTTTTTTAAACCGTGGCAAAGTCAATTTTGCCACGGTTTTTTTCACGATAGAACCGTGACAAACGCCGTGTTTTTTTTGTAGTGCAAGCTAAATCCTAGATGTTTTTTTAAAATTTAATTTTAAAAAAAAACAAATTTCAAAATACGCACTTTAAAACGCTACTGGTAATAGCGGATCCTGCAATCGTGCAGGGTCCGAAATCAACTGCAACCGCTGTTCTCAGAAGCGTCTGCTTCTGTCAAGTCACGAACCATGCAATTCTACAGGTCCATGCATGACACAAATTAGTTCTCTCTCCCGTGATATTCTTTTGAGTTTTGACCCATATGGAACTATAATTTTAAATAGAGGCTTAGTGTGTGTGGCTTCGTTAATTTGCATTCATTTCAGAAGCAGTAGTGAGTTGTTTCATTTCAGAAGCAATAGTGAGTTGTTTTGCAAATTCATGTCAGAAGCAGTAAGTAAGTGCGTTGTTTTGCAATTCATTTCACAATATTAAGAGAAAAAAAGGTAAAGAGCTAGAGGTTCGTAAAAGAAGAAACAGGTGATACTTTTACTTAATAATGTTTTATAATCTACTTGTGTTTATATATTTATTTTTGGAAAATTCTTACTACGTGATCATAATATAAATTTCTCTATTCATTAACGATTGTCATTAATTTTTTCAAAATGTGAACATTAAATCAAGGGTTAGTAGAAGATCTTAGTGTGTTATATTTATAAACGACACATATTTTCATCAGTAGTTTTTCTACAAACTGTTGATGATATTGTTCGAGCCAAATGATCAGATAATCTTATTTGAAAATTGCATCTTGAGAATCGCTTTCATAACCGTGTGAAAGCGTATTTAAATCATATGGGATTTTATGGAGTTTTGCAATGTGAGTTTCGAGTTTATGATAATCATTTGATTACATTTACTGCTCTTGTTAAACGATGGCGGCGTGAAACACACACATTCTATTTTAGATGCGGTGAAGAAACTATCACATTACAAGATGTTTCAATTATTTGGGGTCTATTTATTGATTGTGAGCATGTAACTAGTATAGATGTTACACACAAAGTGAAAGAATGACAACATATATGTCTCAATTTATTGGGATTTACGTCATTAACATCGCATTTCAAAGGTGCTCACTTGTGATGACCGCTTGATATGAGCATGTCTGCACCTATTGAAGATAATAGTTCCGAGATAGATGTTGTAAAATATAGCTAGTGTGCGGCAATGATAATTAATCGGAGGAATAATGCTTCCAGAGTATCAGAGAGGATCGGCTAGATTGATATTTTTGCAACTACTCCGAAATATTGATCGAATCAAATATTACAGTTGGGGAGCTGCAGTTTTAGCGCTCCTATATCGTGATTTGTGCAATGCAACACGTATAAAAAATCTATAATAATCCGTGGGCCTCTATATTTCCTGCAGGTATAATTTATTATGATTAACAGAGACCACATTAACATTTTTTTAATTTTATTTATTATTAATGACATATATGGGCATGGAGCAGGATTAAATGTATTAACCCTGATTGGAATGGTTTATCTGTTATCGTATCCCAAAATTCGGCTGATGAAATTATGTCATTTTCTCCCTATGGTGCACGGTAATATTTAAAAATTATTTTCATAATATAAACTATAACTTAATATTCTCGGATTTTTAATCATATCTTTTTTCATTCTAGGTGGAACAATGTGTCCATTTACACTCATGCACCGACATATGCTCTTAGAATTATAAGAGACTGTTTTGAATGTATGAATCATGATGAGGTATACTACTAAAATATTTAAACACTGCAAGAATAAAATTCATTTAAATTTTTTTCACTAAAATTTAAATTTTATATTTTGCAGTTTAACTGAATAGTTTATGACAAAAATGATCAAGATATAAAAAAATAATTGATTTATACGATAATAATATTTGACGATATGTTTGTTCTATTATATTATTTGAAATTGTGGAGGTCCATCATCCCAATCGAGTGTTGAGGCAATTCAAAATGCATCAATCTATTCCAGGGCCTGCACTTGACAACGATGACCTTCAAAACATCACCAGAATAGGTCATCGCAACACAGATTGGAGGGAATATCATAAAAATTCTATTACTTTTTGGAACAGAAGGATGTTGTCTGTTGTCCAATGTGAACGACATGGAAGATCTAGGCAGACAGATGATGATTACTTTCAATGGTATGAGCGTATTACTGTACGCATTATATCGTCTACGGTGAGTGGGATTGATTTTCAGTCATATCTACGCAATTTATTTGCTGCTGGACAAAATGATATTCCACAAAATTTCAGTACGCCTTCTCATGATCCGTATCAATCATCTTTGGGGCATGTTCCTAGGTCATCTGCATGGCATGAAAATGCATGGCCATCTGGTGGGTTTGAAAATATAGGGCCATATAGTGGACTACACAATGCAGGGCCAAATGGTGGATTTGAAAATACAGGGTCATCTAGTTAGTTATACAACGCAAGTACATCTGGTTCATATGCTGGCGAGGATTATAAAACTCCATTTGGGGAAATACCAAAGTTTTACAGATCTACTTAATCATGTTAACTATCAGTCACCTAGTTTTCATAATACGTTAACGAGGAATGTGGTGTCACCTGTTATATTCCCAGGTAATTCAAACGAGCAAAACGAGAGCAGCGAAGAAAATGATGATATCCCTATAAGAGTTCAAAATAATCCTGAAGTTTTTGTACCGCGTAGAGGTTTGCGTAGATGTAGACTACCCGGTTATGGAACATATGATCATCTGCATACTTGTAATTGCAACCACGTGTCGTGATATGTATTGTCGTCATGTAATGTTATTTAAATATTTAATTGTTTAATTTGTATTGTGTAATCTACATGAGTAATAGTTTAAATTTATTAATTATTTATGATATATAATTACAATATATTTGGTTTTTTATTAATCATTTAAAGAATAAATAAATTTAAAATTTATTTTATATGAAAATATATATAATATATATATAATATATATTTTTATCAATATCATTTTTATATATATTATATTATAAATTATAAATAACGAAAATTTGAACAAAACACGTGTACAAATAATACCAAATACATATATTAATTTAATTAAAAACCATACATAAATACTTTACTACCAACAATACCAAACACATATTATTATAAAAAAACATAATAAATACATTATTATCAATAATACCACACACTCGTTGCAATCCTCAGATCATATTCATCCGACGTTTCTGAAATAAAAAAAATATGAAAATTAATTCGTCAATAATATATATATATATATATATATATATATATATATATATATAGCATGAAAGAATGAAAGCGAGAAATTAAAATTTGCGAAACTATTAGTTCCCCGTCATTGTCTCACCCTAACTCCCAGTCTAACCATATTGTTTCTCACTCGAGTTGTTGTATCTCTACCGCCTCTTCTTCTTTCACGTCTAACCAAGTTGTGGTGCAACACAAAGGTAGGTGGATCACAATATCATTCATCTGCAAGAGTGTTGTACGTTGCGAGGTACTTTGATATGTTGTACCATGACTGCGTGCGAGTGTTGTGAGATCTAACAAGTGTCATTTCGCGGTGTTATTGCGAGCGGAACGAATGGGGAGCACGTTGGAAGAAGCGGTTTGTTACCGAGCCATCTTAATTTTAATTTAAAAGGCAGTTAAAAAAACGTACTTCTGTATCAAAAAAGCGTATTCGAAAAAATGTCGCTTTTCTAGATTCATCGATATTGAATCAATCGAACGCACTTCTACGAATTATCAAGAATAATTCGCAAATCTTGATCGGCTAATTTTTCAGGGGAGGATACACGTTATACCGCGATTTTGAATCAGAAAAGAGATTTCAAGAAATGACAGATCTAATAGCCTGAGAACATTAGATGCCAAAAATTGTTCATTTACCACATGATCAATCACTAGTTGATAACCTCACAACTTGTATATGTTGGACACGACTTGGTCTTCCCCCGGTCGCAACTTGATAAGTGCATTTTATGCACTTAATTTGGTTATGATTTGAATTGAATTTTGCATTGTTCGAGCAGATTTATGCGATTTCGTTGTTGTTTTTGTGTATGTAGGAGGATTATGAATTGGTAAATTTAGAGATGAAAATAAGAAGAATTTACATGAAGGAGCCGCATATGCACGAAAATTCCATGCATAAGCGGAAGAAGGCAGAGAATTGAGAGATTCAAAGGCGCAGATGCGGTAAATTAGGTGCATATGCGGCAAAATCCAGAAACTTGGAAGGAAAAAGAGCGCATATGCGGTACAAATTGGTGCAGAATCGTGAAAAGCCAGGGAAATAAAGAAACAAGGACTGCATATGCGGAAAAAGTTCATGCATATACGGTAGATGTACAGAAACCTAAGAACGAATGGAGCCGCATTTGCGCTTACTTTAGTGCATCTGCGGAAATTGGGATATTTTGCATATCTGCGTATTTTGGGAATTAGATCAGGTTTTTTGGAAAATCTTTACGTTCAAGATTGATGGGATTTTATGGGCTTGGAATAAAAAGAGAAATTTAGGGAGAGAAGAGAGGATTAAAAAATTTGGCAGTAATCAATCGACTTTAGAAGATTGTTGGAGAAAACAAGAGCTCGAGAATTTGGTACGAAGACCGAAGACGGCGGCATCCGGCGACGGAAAAGCTTAATTCTACTTCGTTATAGTTTTCTTTTGAACTCTATTTTTTTAGTTTGATGGATTATTTGAAGAACATGTCTTATTTGATTTTGAATTGCGTTATGAACTAATTTCTTAGTCTAGAGATAGACGAATCTTGACTGGAAACCATGATTGAGATATTTTGATTTATATATTTGAATTCTTCGCACAGTTTATTTGTGTTTTCTTGATTTTAATGCTTTCAATTTACTGGCCATAGATTGAATGATAATTTATTTAGAGTCTATCACTCGAAAGAGGAGATTTTAAATACGACATAGGAAAATACATCTTTGGTGTTTATATTGTTCGAGATGCATATAACTCCATAGAAGTTACTAGATGAATTCTTGTGCCATTTACCGGATTTAATAGTTGAACTTAGATAGACATATTAAGTTGGCTATTGAATACGAATTTCTGCTTGACACTCGGGAAATGTAGTAGAAAATAATAGGAATTTTTGGCTAATAAACTAGAAAAATTTATAATTAAACAATCATTAGAAATAAATTGTGGTGGAAAGTCAAGTGAAGTCAAACTTCTAGCATTCATCGCTTATTGAATTTTCATCTCGTGAACTCGTGGTTATTTAATTTTATTTCTTGCAAATTTTAGTTTTATTAAAATCTAACCATTTTCGTAGCTCTACATAGGATTAGGATTTTATTAGTTGCAAATATTTGATATAATATCATTTAGTCATTCTCCATGAGATCGACTTGGACTTAATTCCTATATTATAACTTGACATCGCGCGCTTGCGAGCGAAAACACGCAACAAGTTTTTGGCGTCGTTGCCGGGGATTGAATTTTATTTGATTTTTTTAAAATTGTGCTAATTAGTCTTAATTTTGATTTAGAGCATTTTATTTTATTTTGTTAGTTTTAATTTTAAATTTTTTCTGTCTATGCAGTTTATGCGAAAAAGTCAAAATTACGATTCACTTCTCTTTGATCCGAAAATCGAGAAAACTGCTAAAGCTTTGAGAAAAGCTAGAAGAGAAGAGTTGCAACAAATGACTAAAGAAAGGGAAAGAGTTGTCAATAATGCTCCGGTGCCAATCAGAGATCACTTTCGACCGGTGATCAATAATCTTTATTCTGGAATAGCTCGGCAGAACATCACAGCAAATAATTTTGAGTTGAAGCCAGCTTTGATTAATATGGTGTAGCAGAATCAGTTCAGGGGTGCAGCTACTGAAGATTCATGGTGTTACTGAAGACATCATCAGACTACGACTGTTCCCGTTCTCTCTTAGGGACAATGCTCGCAGTTGGTTGCAGTCATTACCTCTTTTGAGCATCACTACATGGGAAGACGTGGCATCTAAATTTCTGGCTAAGTACTTTCCGCCTGCCAAATCTGCCCAGCTAAAAATTGAGATCACTACTTTCAAACAGCAAGATTATGAGATACTGTATGAAGCTTGGGAGCGGTACAAGGAATTGCTTAGGAAGTGTCCTAACCATTATTTTCCAGACTGAGAACAGATTGAGTTATTCTAAAATGGTTTGAATGGGCCAACTCGTATTTTTGTGGATGTTACGGCTGGAGGTTCGATATTCGCTAAATTTCCTGCTGAAGCTTATGAGATGCTTGAGCAAATGACTGTTAATAGTTATCAGTGGCCGAGTGAGAGATCTGCAATAAGGAAGCCTGTTGGAATTCATAAGGTTGATGCATTCACTGCTTTGACTGCTCAGATGGCTACTATTTCTACATAGTTGGCTGCAGTGACCAAAGGGAATCAAAGTTCTACTGAGACAGCATCACTGGCGACTGCAGTAAATTTTGCTGATGGATTTGAGTGTGTAGAGCAAGCTCAATATGTGAACAACAGGAATTACAACAACTATCGAGGTAATCCTGTACCCAATCAGTATCATCCTAGTTTGCGTAATCCTGAGAATTTTTCCTATGCAAATGATAATAATGTGTTGAATCCTCCACCGGGTTTCAATACTCAGAATGGTGAGGGTAAGACATCTTTGGAAGATTTGATGCATAATTTTATTTCAGAGTCTTCCACAAGATTTAAGATGAATGAGAATAAGTTGGATAGTATGGAGACGCACTTGACCAATGTGAGCGCTTCTATGAAAAATATTGAAACACAAATTGGTCAATTGGCGAATGCATTGAATAATCAATAGAGGGGTGTGTTTTCTAGAAACACTGAGGTTAATCTTAGGGAGCAATGCAAGGCTGTTACTCTTAGAAGTGGTAAAGAACATGGGACTGATAACCCAAAGGCGGTGGATGATGAGGAAGTTGAAGAGATTGTGGTGGAATCCGAAAATTCTGATAGCAAAAATTCCAGCAAGTCTGCAGTTGTGCCTGAGAAACCGCCTGTGCCAAAAGCTATTTTGCCATATCCTCTGCGGTTCAAGAAGAAAGCGTTGGATGAGAAGTTTTCTAAGTTTCTTGACATCTTCAAGAAAATTCATATTAATATTCCATTCGCTGATGCTTTGGAGCAGATGCCACACTATGCAAAATTCATGAAGGATGTGATGGCGAGGAAGAGAAAGCTTGAAGAGTTTGAAATAGTGAAGTTGACAAAGGAGTGCAGCGCCATCCTGCAAAAGAAACTTCCACAGAAATTGAAAGATCCAGGGAGTTACTATTCCTTGTATTATTGGTGGTGCGATTGTTAATAGAGTTTTATGTGATTTAGGTGCAAGTATTAATTTAATGCCTTTGTCTATTTTCAGGTCGTTGGAGCTTGGCGATGTGAAACCAACCACGATTACTCTGCAATTGGCAGAACGTTCTTTGACATATCCTCGAGGAGTTGTGGAAGATGTTTTGGTAAAAGTAGATAAATTTATTTTTCCTGCTGACTTTGTAGTGCTTGATATGGAAGAAGATCAAGATATCCCTCTAATTTTGGGGAGACCATTCTTGGCGACTGGCAGAGCGTTAATTGATGTGCAAGAGGGTGAATTAACTCTACGAGTTGGTGGTGGAGCTGTCACCTTCAATATCTATAAAAACATGAAATACCAAGATGAGGTACATTCTTGTAATCGCATTGATTCATCTGATTCTCATGAAAATAATTTTTGTGCAGGAATGGAGTTGGAGGACGCATTGGCTAGGTGCCTGATTAATTCCATAAATCAAGTGGATGGTGATGATTGGGAACTTAGAGAGCAAATTTTTTCTCTTGAAAGTTTGCCAAAGAAAAAAATGGCCAAGACAAAATTGAAGCATTGCCTGAGGAAGTCAGCAGAGAGGTACCAGTTTCTTCTACTCCTGAATTGAAAGAACTGCCAGGTCATTTATGTTATGCATTTTTTGGAGAAAATTTTACTAACTCGGTAATTATTTTATCCTCTCTTACTCATGATGAAAAGGATAAATTATTAAGAGTTTTGAGAAAATTTAAATCTGTTTTGGTTTGGTCAATTTCTGATATCAAAGGAATTAGTCCCAACATTTGCATGCATAAGATTTTAATGGAGGAATCGTATAGTCCTTATGTTGATCATCAAAGTAGGTTAAATCCTGCGATGAAAGAAGTAGTAAAAGCTGAGGTGTTAAAATTATTGAATGTTGGTATTATTTATGCTATATCTGACAGTTCTTGGGTGTCGCCAATACAGGTTGTGCCGAAAAAGGGAGCTATGACTGTGGTAAAAAATGATAAAAACAAGTTGATCTCAACTCGTACTGTTACTAGTTGGAGAGTTTGTATTGATTATAGAAGGTTGAATAAGGCTACTAGGAAAGATCATTTTTCTCTCTTTTATTGATCAAATGCTTGACATGTTGGCAGGTTATAAACATTACTGCTATTTAGATGGTTATTCTGGCTACAATCAAATTGCTATAGCGCAAGAGGATCAAGAGAAAACAACTTTCACATGTCGCTATGGTACTTATGCTTTTAGGAGAATGTCATTTGGTTTGTGTAATGCACCGGCTACTTTTCAGCAGTGCATGATGGCAATTTTTCTGACATGGTGGAAGAAGTTATGGAAATTTTTATGGATGATTTTTCTGTATTTGGGTCTTCGTTTGATCATTGTTTGCACAATCTGACCCTTGTTTTGCAGCATTGTCAAGAGAAAAATCTAGTGCTTAACTGGGAAAAATGTCACTTCATGGTGCAAGAGGGAATAGTACTTGGACATAAGGTGTCATCTAATGGGCTTGAGGTGAATCGAGCAAAAGTGTTTGCGATTGAAAAACTTCCACCATCAAATAATGTGAAAGCCATTAGAAGTTTCTTGGGACACGCCGAGTTTTATCGTCGCTTTTTTAGAGATTTTTCTAAAATTACTAAACCTTTGTGTAATTTATTAGAAAAATATACATCTTTTATTTTTTTTATGATGCGTGTTTGCAGGCATTCACGAAAATCAAAGAGGCACTTATTTCTGTGCCGATTATGATTGTGCCTGATTGGAAAGAACCATTTGAAGTGATGTGTGATGCCAGCGATTATGTGGTAGGAGCAGTTTTGGGGCAAAGAGGAGACAAGATGTTTCGGGCGATTTACTATGCCAACCGTACTCTTGACGGAGCACAACAAAATTATACTACTACTGAAAAAAAGATGCTGGTTGTGGTGTTCTCCTTTGACAAATTCAGGTCTTATCTCATTGGCTCTAGAATAATTGTTTATACTGACCATGCAGCATATCGTTATCTCTTTGCCAAGAAGGATGTCAAGCCAAGATTCATTCGGTGGATACTCTTATTACAAGAGTTTGATCAAAATTAGAGACAAGAAAGGGAGTGAAAATTTAGTGGCGGATCATCTGTCTCGCTTGGATTTGGAAGGAAAATTTGAATATGAACTCATCAAGGAAAAATTTCCTGATGAACATCTTTTTGAGGTAAATTCTAAACTTCCTTGGTTTGCTGACTTTGCTAATTTTTTTTCTTGTGGTGTTTTGCCTCCAGATCTAAATCATCACCAAAGGAAGAAATTTTTCCATGATTTCAAGTTTTATCTATGGGATGATCATTTTGTGTACAAGAAGTGTTGGGATCAAGTGATAAGGAGATGTGTGGATGAAGCTGAAGCAAAAGAAATTTTGGAACAATGTCACTCTGCACCGTATGGCGGTCACTTTCAGGCCTCACGGACAGCCGCCAAGGTACTTCAATCTGGTTTTTATTGGCCAACTTATTTAAAGACAGTTATACCTTGGTAAATTCCTGTGATAGATGTCAAAGGATGGAGAATATATCTAGGCGCCATGAATTACCCATTACAAATATTTTAGAAGTTGAATTATTTGATGTTTGGGGTATTGATTTTATGGGACCGTTTCCCATCTCTTTTGGTCAGTCTTATATTTTGTTGGCTATTGATTATGTTTCGAAATGAATGGAAGCAATCGCCACCCCCACTAATGACTCTCGTGTAGTGGTAAAGTTTGTGCAGAAAAATATTTTCACGAGGTTTGGCACTCCAAGGGCAATTATCAGTGATGAAGGTACGCATTTTTGCAATAAAATCTTTAATTCATTACTGATGAAATATGGTGTTAGGCATAAGGTGGCATGTACATACCATCCACAAACAAATGGGGAAGCAGAAATATCCAACCGGGAAATCAAGAAAATTCTGGAAAAATGGTCCACACTAACCGGAAGGATTGGGCGATCAAGTTGGATGATGCACTGTGGGCATACCGGACCGCGTTCAAAACTCTGATTGGCATGTTTCCATATAGGTTGGTTTTTGGGAAGGCATGTCATCTGCCAGTGGAGTTAGAGCATCGAGCATATTGGGCCGTGAAAAAGTTGAATTTTGATCTGAAAGCTGCTGGCGAAGAGAGACTGTTGCAGTTGAATGAGATTGAGGAGTTTCATAGTCATTCTTACGAAAATGCCAAGATCTACAAAGAACAGACCAAAAAGTGGCATGACAAAATATTGTTGAAAAGAGAATTCGAGCCTAGACAACATGTGTTATTATTTAACTTTCGTATCAGATTGTTTCCAGGAAATTTGAAATCGAGATGGTTTGGCCCGTTCACCGTGGTGAAAGTGCATCCCTATGGAGCTATTGAACTGAGTTGTCATGACGGTCAAACCATCCAAGTTAATGGCCAGCGGTTCAAACACTATTTTGATAATGAAGTGCGGAATATGGAGAACATTGCATTGATTGAGCCAGTGTAAAATCACCAGGAAAGTCGGGCCGACGACTATAAACCAAGCGCTTCTTGGGAGGCAACCCATGTTACTGCTTAATTTAATTTAATGTATTTTTATTTTATTTTAGTTTATTTTATTTTTTATTTTTTTTTATTTTTTTTATTTTTTTATTTTATCTTATTTTCTGTCAGTTTTCTTTTGTGTAGTGTAATTTATTTTACATGGCTAAATTGTAAATTTTAAATTTTTTTTAACTTCTGATACAGATTACTGCAGAAGAGGAAAACATCTCGCATATGCGTTAAGGGCCAGAAAATCCACACATTATTGTCGCGCATATGCAAGATAAAATTGTGCATCTGCGCAGAACTCCAGAGCATTGAAGAATTTCATTCACGCGTCTGCGTGAAAGCTTCCGCAGCTACGCCCCGTTTCTGCACATCACATTCACGCATCTGCGTGAAATCGTCCGCATCTGCGCGCCAAACCAGCTATCTTAAATTACAAAACAGGGTTCGTTGGGTCTTCACTTTATAATCCCAAACTCCATCTTCACACCCCAATATCCTCAAAAGCGTGTTCCACCATTACAAATCTCCACTTTCGATCAGTGCTTATGATTATTTTGGCATCCAAACTTGATTATCACGATTCTTTACTTTCTCCAGTCGACGCTGATCTCTGGGCTTTTGGGGTTCTACGATTTGTGCAAGATTTCTATCCAACAAGCTCCGAATTGTTGTTGCCTCTGCTTGAGTCTACAAAATCGCGCTAGGTACTTGGATATCTCTCTTATGATGGTTGAATTTATGTTGGTTAATAGAGGATGAAGAGAGAGTTAGACCTAAGCCTCCAAGGTGTTTGATAAATTGTATAAGAGAGTGTGAAGGGGCTGAGTGTTGAAATCTTTATTGTGCATTTGTTGCTGTGATTCGTGGGTTATTTTGTGATATTTGGTTGAGTTGGGTGCAAATATGTCGTCATTTGATATAAAATAGGTTTTGGGATGCTACCACGGCGGAGAATTTTGTTGACTTGTCTCTCAAAAGTCTGCATAAATAACGGAGAATGGATATGAGGGATTTAAATGCTACTACTTTGGTTGAAGCATGACGACGTAATTGGCAAGCCTTTGTCAAACAACCTCCCAAGGCTGTCATGTCTATTGTTCGAGAGTTCTATGTCAATCTAATGGTGAAGCATGAGGAATACAAAGTGAGAGTACGAGGGAAAATGGTGGCGTTTGATTATCAAACTATCAACGCCATGTATCAAATGCCAAACATTGAATTTGATTATTATAGGCTTTTCACTGAGAATGAGTTCCTAGCTGCTGCCGTGCTAAATGCACTTTGTATTGAGGGTGCCGAATGGAAATTGAATATGAAAGGTGTCCCTGTTATTTGTTATCCAGATTTCTTAATCGGGAAGATAATAATTGGCATGAGTTTGTAGCCATACGCATATTGCTATCGGGCCACACTTTTGATATTACGGTGGACAGGGCAAAGTTGGTCTATTGTCTAGTTACAGGAAGGACGATTAATGCGGGTAAAGTGCTTCAGCAATCCATTTATGCTGCTAGTAAAAAATCTCCTCTTAGTAGTTTGGTCCATGTCTCATTGATTACGGATCTTTGTCGTTATGCTGGAGTGACTTGGGAGGCAACTGAGCAACTTCATCCTACTCGTGGACCAAACTGCTAAGAGGAGATTTTTTACTAGAACTAGTTCGGACACCTTTTGAGGCGAGATACGGGTATACTGTGACTTAGGGATGATTTAGGCAATTTTTTTAAAAATTGTTTGTGCCTTTCAAGCTACCCAATGATTTAATTATCCTTAGTACCTTGTTTGAGCCGAATTTAAAAACGAATGGCATGCGTGACAACGTGCGATAAACCCCCATTCGACATCATTTCAAGGCCCATATTTACTATCTAATGACAGCCTAAACACTTTTTTTAACCTTAAGGGAGTAAGTTTGAATGTAAAAATTTTATGCTCCTAATTTTAATTGAGAAGATGGAATGAGGTATGGAGAAATGGTGGATGCGGCCAGTGGTGAAGTTTTCGTCTATAAAACTCCAGTACAAGCAAGGAATCTAATCGAGAGTATGACCGACAATTCTTAACAATTTGGAACCGTCAGGAGTGATCCAACACCCAGAAGGAATAATGAGGTAAATGTTTCTTCCCTTGAACAACAACTGATTGATCTGACGTCTCTTGTACGTCAAATGGCTGTAGGGAATGGACAAAATATGAAGGTTTGTGGAATTTACACTGCAAGGGGACATGCGACTGACATGTGTCCCACACTTCAAGAGGGATCGGCTGAGCAAGTCAATGCAACAGGAGGATTTCTCGGACCTCCACAACGGAAGTATGATCCATACTCCAACACATACAATCTTGGTTGGAAGGATCATCCAAACCCGAGATATGGGAACCCGCAAGCAATTCAAGCACCACCGCACAATCCAGTTTATAGGCCGCCGTACCCCCAAAAACCATAGCATCCTCAAGTCCCCACGCCTGGTGAGTTTCTAGATAACATTGTTAAGGATCTTGCTACTAATACTGCCGCTTTTCAACAGAAAACTCGAGCAAGTATCCAAGTTGGAGGCACTGAATTCGAACAGCTTACCATCACAGACTGTATTGAATCCGAGGGAGAATGTGAGTGCAATCACCTTGAGGAGTGGAAAGGAGTTGAAGGTTAATGAAGAAGTGGTAAAAGAACCAGTACAGAACAAAGATGAGCAGGAATCCAAGGTAGAGGAGGACGACACAATTCAGGAAGCACCTAGAGGTAAGTTCCCTCCTCTTTCTGAGTATAAACCTGTAGCCCCTTTTCCCTTAGCATTGAAAGAGTCTAGGAAAGATGAAGGAATTAAGGGGTTATATGAAGTGTTTTGTAGATGCGAGGTAAATATCCCTTTGTTAGATGCTATTAAACAAGTACCTCGTTATGCTAAAATTTTAAAATAATTGTGTACTGTGAAGAGAAAACAAAAGTTAAAGGGATGTCAGAAAGTTGAATTGGGAGAACAGGTCTCTGCCGTAATTCAAAAAAAGGTACCTACAAAATGCAAGGATCCAGGTATGTTCTCAATTCCTTGCAAGATAGGAGATGTTCAGCTTGATACAGCCATATTAGATTTAGGAGCGTCGATCAATGTCATGCCATATTCTGTGTATGCTTCCTTAAAACTAGGATCTTTGACTGAAACTGGAATTGTTATTCAAATGGCTGATAAATCTACAATTTTTCCAAGAGGAGTGCTAGAAGATGTTCTTGTGCAAGTTGACAATTTGGTCTTTCCTGCTAATTTCTATGTGCTTGATATGAAAAATAATGATTTGAATAGTCCAATTTTACTAGGAAGACCATTTTTGAAAACTTCAAAATCTGTTATAGATGTGAACAATGGCACTCTCACTATGGAGTTTGATAGGGAGGTTGTTAAGTTTCATATTTTTGATACCCTGCAAATTCTTGATTTTGTGAAAGTGTTGTTAATAATCTTGATGTCATTAATAACTTGTCGCAAGAACACAAGAAGATTGTGAATGAGAATAAAGTTAAGAAGGTTATTGCAAGACCTATGGAGAATTTTACTACTGAAAGTGTTCGTTCTGAACTGCAGGCACCCAAGAAATCCAAGAAGAAGAAGCAAAGACCAAAAATCTCTACAAAACTGCGCAAGTGGGTGAAGGTGGACAAGGGAACTAGATATGAACCACCTTGATGAACTGAAGCATGCAGTCGAGCTATACACTGACTGTAAATTTAGCGCTAACTGGGAGACAACCCAGTGTTTTTTATTTTCTTTAGTTTTTATCTTTCATTTTGTTTTTATGTTTATATTTGTTGTTTTTAGAAACCCAATGCCGCAACCTCCGCAGTCAAAGTTTCAATATGATTCTTCCGTGATGCTGTCAGACGTTGAAGAGGACAGTGCCAACACTTAAACCAAAGGAGTTTCGTTTTTTTTTTTTTTGCATTGCATTGTGTTGAGTAGTTTGTTTGTGTTTTGTGTTTTGACGCATTGAGGGCAATGCTTCATTTAAGTGTGGGGGGATGTATTCATATTGTTGCTTTTGTTTTGTTTTATTATTGCATTCATTTTTTTTTTCGTAGGCATGAGTTGAGGATGAGATTTTTAGCCTATGATGAGGTATTTAAAAAATAATAAAATTTTTGAAAAATTTTACTCTTGATTGGATTTGAGAAACCGTAGGTTGTTTGTTGAATTTTCCAAGCACGTCTGTTTAACCAGTGAGTTGTAGCGATGTATTTGATATTGTGAATGTCTGTTGGACCATTGCACGACATTAGGTGTTTGTGTAACTTGACGGTTCTTAAGTCTTGATAATCTTATTGATAGAGCATTCACTCTCTTGTTTTTTTTTTCTGGAACATGTTTTTGAGCAATTGACTCTATCCGGGTTGCGAGCGAGATGTTTGAAATCCTATTCATCTTGTTTGTGGCTAAGTCTGCGGGAAAAAAATAATAAAATGGGGTTAAGCCTTGAAAAAAAAATCTAGTAAGGCATCAGTTCCATCCGGGCTATAGACGAGGGGATTAAAATTCGAATCTTATCTAGTTATAGCTAAGTTTGCGGGTAATTATTGGGACTATCAAAAGATCTAGATAATTGGTGCGTATTTTGCTTGAGAGAGTTTATGTTTTGTTGATGGATTGTTGGGAGGAGAGTTCTTGATTGTGAGGCTTACACTGAATTGTATTAGGTCGGCGAACAGTCTTGAAACTTTGTCTTTTGAAGTTGCATGTAGCTGGGGTAACATGACACACACACACGTTCGCATTCGACTGAAAGTGTATGAACTTGTTTTAAATATAAGTGGTTTTCTCTGAGGCTATATTATTGCATAATTCTCCTTACTTATGTGTCTGTTTTGTTTCATTTTGTTTTGCATGACTTACTCGAGGGAGAGTAAGGGTTAAGTGTGGGGGAGTTTGATAGTTATGTTTTTATTGCATTTGTTAGTGTCATTTTGTTGTCGTTTTGCATTTGTTTACGTGTTTTATTTTTGCATTTTGTTCATATTGCATTTTTCGTGTTTGCATGATTGGTTTCTCGGTTTTGTGGTTAGATTGTGCATTTTTGCGGATATTTGGAAGGAACTTTGGAGTCATAGAAATGTTGGAATTTCTGAAGAATTTTTGGCCGCTCGATCTGCAGGAGTTTACCGATCGAGCGGAGCATGTTTTGCGAAGACAGTAGGCTCGGATATTTTTGGTCGCTCGATCTGCAGAAGTTTACCGATCGAGCGGCGCGCGTGTTTTGAAGTCAGTAGCCTTGGGATTTTTGGCTCGCTCGATCGGCCAATGTTTACCGATCGAGCGGGCGTCACTATCCGGGAAGAATTTTATATTTTTGGAAACTTTTTTATTTTAGACTCTAGGCTTTATTAGACTCTTAATTCCGTTTTTTAGGATTATTATCAGATTTGGAGACTCTCTCTTGGAGGCTAGGTTTTGTTCTTCAATTTTCTCTCAAGTTTTCTTCTTTTATTTGAATTATTCTTGACTTTTCATGAATCGTTGTGGCTAAGTTTTAATACTTGGTTGAGGGAGACAAAACCTTGATATATTTTATTCATGAGATTCGATTCGTAGTGTTTAATTCTTGTTAAGTATCAATATTTGATCTGGTTTATTTCATGTTTGTATGCGAGATTTTAGGATTGGCCATCTTAGTATTTTGCTATGCAAACCTAAATTAGAATTCAAATCCGTAATTGTTTAAATAATCTAATTTGCGAAGCAACTACGTTTGATATTTTCTGCTGTTGAATTTATTAAATTGTAGGATCAATTATTGACTAGGCTAAATATAACCGCTGGTGTTTGTGTTGTCTAGGTTCGTCAGTTTTACTAGTTTGAATGCTACCGTGGATTTAAATCTAGATTGTTGTTATCTGGGTTAATTTATTGGTAAGGGTTAATCTAGAATGTTGTTTTCTAATTAACTAAAATTAAGATGAAACGAAAATTTGATTTTCGATGGCGGATATTTAATAGGATTAATTATTTTTAGGAAATCGATGATTGAATGAATGAATATCAAGGGTGTAGTCAATTGATACCAAGTCTCGTCTCTTATTGATTTCTCCAGTTAAATTTTTATTCTTGCATGATAGTGATAATATTAAATTTTTAATTGCTTAAATTTCTAGTAGTTAATCTCAATCTCAAACCCCCTTTTATTTATTTCCAGTATTTTTAAGAATACAAATAAATTTCACTTTTCTCGTGGAAACGATTCCTACTCTCACTACTACATAATTTATTTATCTGATTGGAGTCGGATAATTTGGGCGTGACGACTGAGCGCTACCAAATTTTGGCGCCGTTGCCGGGGAAGGCGTTTAGTTTATTTGTGTTCTTGTTTTTATTTTTTATTTTATATTCTTTTCCCAGTGCTTTTCGGGTTTGTTAATGCTTACAGGAGAATATTCTGAAGAAGAATTCCCCTACGACACGGAGATTGAAAGAACTTTGCACAGGCGAAGGAGAGAACTCCGTAGGCAACAACAAGAAGACGCTGCTCGAGCTGCTTTTCCAGAATAAGAAGAGATGGCTGCTAATGCAAATCTGAGTCTTCGACAACTTGGCACTCCTGATCTCACTAAGCAGCCTTTATGCATTACTTTTCCTACTCTAAAAAATAATGCTAATTTTGAATTAAAATTTGGACTGATACATCTATTTCCTGTTTTTCATGGTCTTACATGTGAGGATCCGCACAAGCACTTGATGGAATTCCATGTCGTATGCACCAGCATGAAACCACATGGAGTGACAGAGGAGCAGATCCAACTCAGAGCCTTTCCTTTCTCTTTGAAGAGTGCTGCAAAGGATTGGCTATACTACCTACCTTCTGGATCCATCACCACTTGGACGACACTGAAGAGAATTTTCTTAGAGAAATATTTTCCAGCTTCAAGAGCGGAAAACATCAGAAAGGAAATTTATGGCATCAAGCAGCAGATGGGAGAGTCACTGCATGAGTATTGGGAGCGTTTCAAGAAACTATGCGCTAGCTGCCCGCAGCACCAGATAAGTGAACATTTATTAATTCAATACTGCTATGAAGGGTTGTTGTCTCATGACAGGAGCATGGTGGATGCGGCCAGTTGTGGAGTTTTCATCGATAAAACTCCAGTCCAAGCAAGGAATCTGATAGAGAACATGGCCGCCAATTCTCAACAATTTGGAACCGTCAGGAGTGATCCAACACCCGGAAGGAATAATGAGGTAAATGTTTCTTCTCTTAAACAGCAACTGATTGATCTGACGTCTCTTGTGCGTCAAATAGCTGTAGGGAATGGACAAAATATGAAGGTTTGTGGAATTTGCACTGCAAGGGGACATGCGACTGATATGTGTCCCACACTTCAAGAGGGATCGGCTGAGCAAGTCAATGCAGCAGGAGGATTTTCCGAAACACCACAACGGAAGTATGATCCATACTCCAACACATACAATCCTGGTTGGAAGGATCATCCAAACCTGAGATATGGGAACCCGCAAGCACTTCAAAACACGCACGCCGCTCGATTGGTAAACTTCTGCAGATCGAGCGGCCAAAAATTCTTCAAAAATTCCAGCATTTCTATGACTCCAAAGTTCCTTCCAAATATCCGCAAAAATGCACAACCTAACCACAAAACCGAGAAACCAATCATGCAAACACGAAAAATGCAATATGAACAAAATACAAAAATAAAACACGTAAACAACTGCAAAACGACAACAAAATGACACTAACAAATGCAATAAAAACATAACTATCAGGTATACTGTGACTTAGGGATGATTTAGGCAATTTTTTTAAAAATCGTTTGTGCCTTTCAAGCTACCCAATGATTTAATTATCCTTAGTACCTTGTTTGAGCCAAATTTGAAAACGAATGGCATGCGTGACAACGTGCGATAAACCCCCATTCGACGTCATTTCAAGGCCCATATTTACTATCTAATGACAGCCTAAACACTTTTTTTAACCTTAAGGGAGTAAGTTTGAATGTAAAAATTTTATGCTCCTAATTTTAATTGAGAAGATGGAATGAGGTATGGAGGAAAGTAATAAGACGAAGGTAGTTTTGAAAAAAAAAATGCTATTGAAAAGAGAAAAAGATGAAAAATGAAAATGAAAACAGTGGTATAGCGAAGTTGATGTAGATTGAGAATGAAAAGGAGTTGCAATTCATTGTTTGATCATAGCTTGCTCCCTTCTTTGAACTGTTTTTCATCATTTGTAGCCATGAGCCCGGCCTGACATTACAAGTTGATTAAGTCCTATTGAACGAGTCACAGTCGCCTAATATACTAGTGGAGAAAGGGTGCGAGAACTTAGCTTATGGACAGTCGAGAGACACTTTTTTTTATTATGAATTTTTAATCAAAACACGCACGTACTATTCTTCTTTGCATTAAATCGATTCTGAGTATTTTGATTGAGATTTGACTTCTCTTTGAACCCGTATTACTTAAAAAGTCCTCATGATCTTTGGTTGTGTGAATTGAATTTGAATGAAGGTGTTTTGAAACGTGAGTTGCGGGAATTGTGAATTTATGCGGTTGACCAGTTAAATGATTAATTTTTCAGTGTTGAATGGGTTGGATGAAATTGGATTTAAATATTTTTGAACTACTTCTGAGGTCATTTGTTCCAAAGTATTATGTGGCTTTCATTGGTTGATGTTGAGGTTAAGTTCTGGTGTTGTTTTTGATAAATTTTGCTCGTGACTAGCAAAAGTTTAAGTTTGGAGGAATTTGATAAGTGCATTTTATGCACTTAATTTGGTTTTGATTTGAATTGAATTTTGCATTGTTCGAGCAGATTTATGCGATTCATACCTAATAGGAGACATATTGCAATTGATTATTACGGCCCATTCTAGGGTTTTATGGTGGACCTAGTTAGATGAAGACGTCTATGGCGGCACAGGATGAGGCAATTTGTGCCGCAAAATTGGAGGCGCAGGCAGCCAAAGAGGATGCACAGACAACCAGATAGAAGACGCAGCAGCTGCAGGTACGCATGACTCATATGGAGCGGATGATGAATAAGTTTATGTCTGCCTTTCAAAAATGTGGAAAGCAGAAGAAGCTGCAGCCCGTCGAGAACACATGTGTTCAAAGAAGCAGATACACTTTGCGTATTCAGGAACTCGCCCATCAGGACAACAACGATGATGGGGACGATTATTGTGGGGACCTCGGGTGCTAATCTCAATTATTAACCATCTTCAATAACAATGTGCACAAGTATACAAAAGAATCAAACAAATTTTTTTTTTTTAAAACTAGTGCATCGCTCGAGCGACCTCAACATGCGCTCAAGCGAGAGCAGCTCTGGAAGAACAAATGCACACAGCATTTGGAAACATGCTCAACATTAAAGTTGTAGATCTCTGTCTTAGCTTTCCAATGCCGCTGACCTCACTCAAATCAAAATTTTCAGTAAAAAGTTATACTCATTCTCCCAAGATGGGTTGGTGCAAAAATTTTTACAAAAATTACCAAAGACTACAACAATGTTCAAAGTTACTAGCATGTTACATAGTGCTTTCCTATTCATTTCTGATGTGTACCAACATTTAATCATATCAAATAAATTCTAAGATGATCTAAACACATGATTCAAGGTAGAACATAAAGCTCAAAGAATCAGAATCTTGTACATGTTTGCAAAGTGCAATATAACAAGAAGTTCAAGAATAGTTTCAAATCTCAACTAATCTAACATCTTCCAAACATCTTCTAAACATGTATTTAATAGCAAAATCTACTTCTTAACCCGAGTCACCACATCTAATCTTTCATTCTCTAGCTATCCCTGTCAAGTCTGACCAGCTCCTGCCCAACCTGATGCAATGCACATATACAAACAAAGCAACAACCGGATAACTCCGATGAGAATAAATCTCAGTATGAACGACATGCATATACATCATTTAAACATAATTAATATATATTCCATAATAATCTTATTTCACAAACATGTAAGAACATGTAAATCATCAAAGCATATTCGATTCTTAAAGTCGTATAACATATCTGTTCATCTATGGCCATATCATACCAAGCATACAAACACATTCACATCTTGAATGACATATAATAACATGCTAGAATTTATAAACGCATATTTTAAACCATAGAAATATCTAGGTTAATGAATAAATGCAATTCATGTTTTAAGAAATAGACTATCAAGTGTGATAACAATCAAATCTTGGTTTTTGGGATTCCAAGGAATAAAATCTTTAACTAACCACGGACTCTCCCAATCGAGGTGGCGTCAAATATCTTAATTTTCCTAACTTTGGTGCAACTATAGTGAGTCATATAGCTCTGGAAGCGAATCTACAATCCATGTTACTCAACTATAGTTCTCCAAACGTCATTTCGCAATCTAGGCCAATTTTTCCTCTATTCTTTTCAAGATAGGGTTCAAAATGAATGCAACATAATCTTGATGCATTAAATCATACAAATACGGATAAACATCTTAAACACACAATTCAATAATCATTCAAAGTAAAAATAACAAATAAATCACATAAGAGCACTTAAACAGATAAGTATGTGATTTTAGGAAACTCGATAATCAAAACGATCTCGAGTTGTTATTCCCATCTTACTTAATGTCTATTCATACCTTTCGATCTCGAGTATTAGATGATCCAAGTCTAGACAAATGATATCAAAGAACTTCTATCAAAATCTGCTCAAATCATTACAATCATTCAAGGTAAACTAGCTTCAAACCTTCTTCAGTTTTTCTCGGTTCAAAGGCTAACCGACTCGAAATCGATCTCTTGCAATTCAAATCTGAAATGCATTGATATACAACTCAATATCATCTTTTCAATATCATTTCAATCTTATTTAGACTCATTAAACTTATCCAATGGATCCAATAACCGTAATTCAAACCGGCGACATAACGGTTCGAAACTGGCAATTCGAAAAGCATAAGCATCATCAATACCACCATCTCAACACTATATCATCACCAATTCCACAATATAATTTCGAAATATACAGCCCCATATTTTCAAAATTTCAACAATTCTTTCAAAAATAAAAAACATGTCCAAACGACGATCTTTTTCTCAATTCTTCTTAGATATGATATCGTCGTATATACGAGAACACGTTTATACAATAAAATGTTAAATCTAACAACATCTTAAAATTCAAACATGATAGAAATTCATAAAACTTACGTCAAAACGTAGCACTTGGAGCTATGATCGCAAATATACGATCAATCGGAAATTCTATCGGAATGATCAATTTTTATCGGAATTGGAACTATGGAAATCGGCTTTTCTTCTTATTCTTGGATGAACTCTCGACTTTCTGATTCCATTCTGAAGGATATACACGTTCAATGCAATATTTATCACATGTGTCATCCACTTGCAAAGAAAATTGCAATTTGCTCCCTAAACTTTGGCATATATGCAAATCAATCCCCGGACAAGCGGTTTAATTCAATTTTAAATTCTAAATAATTTAAGAATAATAAAATTTAATTCTAAACTCTAAATATTCTCAAATTAAATATTCTCAAATTAAAATTAAATCATTTCGGACCTTATCGCATTTTAGTCCTTGAACTTCTCAAAATTTTCAAATTGGTCCTTGCTCGGATTTCATCCTCAAATTAAATCCTTGATATTTCTAATCTTGGAATTCACATCTTAAATTCCCTAAATATCAATTCAAATATTTTTATCTTTTAATTTAAGAATTTCGTATATTAAAATCTTAAAATCCGAAATCCTCAAATTAAATATTTTCGACCCGAACTTTAAATCTCTAATTCTGACATTTCTCAAATTCATATTTTCTCATATACGAAATTTAAATCTTAAATCCCGTAATTAATAACTTAATATTTTCGGGCCTTACAATTATGATGACGAGTACGACGACGACGAGACACAGTCCCCAAATTGGACACAGTTTAGGTCGTAGATTACTATATCGAACCGTAAATAAATGTTTTTAGTATTAATTTATTGTGAAATTGAAATTTCTTTAATCATCATCATCATCATCATCATCATCATCATCATCATCATCATCATCATCATCATCATCATCATCATCATCATCATCATTATTATTATTATTATTATTATTATTATTATTAATAAATCAATATAAAAAAATTCAATTTTAATTTAAATAATATATATATTAGAGCACGTTTTTTTTAAAAAATTAATATTCAGTTGATGCGACGGTTTTTCATAAACCATAACAAAAATTTGCTACGTTTTTAAATAAGCGTAGCAATGTATCCCGATGGAAGGTTTTCCGATGCGTCGCAAAATTCAATAGGCGATGATTTTTTCAAACGATAAAACCGTCGCAAATACCGAGAAATTTTTGTAGTGGAACTTTATATACGTTGATTTATTTAGCATTCCATTTCTAGCCCATGAGTAAGTTAACCCCTGGTTTTACCTTGATTTGATCTATACTCGACCTTTATCTAAGCTAGATATAGATTTTGCTCTTTCATTGTAACACCAAATTTATTTTGGAATATATATTTTTCTCAGTGAATTCAATATAAAATGAGAAGTTTAATCATATAATTCATTGAATATATAACTTAGAACCAATGATACCAACAATTACTATATATAAAATGAAATTCACTTTATAAGCTCGATTGTCATTTTAAAATTCAATCTTTTTCAAATTTCTTCTTAAATCAAATATTTTCCTCCAAATCACTTGAGCTCGAACCCACGCCAAGAATGATCTTAGGTTATGCTTTGATTGAATGATATGATTTGGAAGGAAGTATTTGATTTGTGAAGAGATCTGAATGCTAAATTTGAAATGACAATCATTTAGGATATATGTATTTCAAATTTATCATAATCACAATTGCATTTATATAAATGAAAGAAAAAAAAAGTGGAAATCCATCAAACATAGATATATATATCATCCAATCCGTAAAACATATTTTTTTAAAGATGTCTATAAAACATATTTCAAATTCATAGTTTCAAACATATCCGTCCAAGTGCAAGTTGTGCAACTTTGGTTTGCTCCACAACTTCATATTAGGTTTACATATAATGTGTGTTTCAGTTGTCAGTATAATATATATATATATATATATATATATATATATATATATGATAGAGAAATAATAATTTGGTAATTGCATTTACTTTCGAATAAAAAATATTTAACAATTCAAAAAGAACAAGTAATTAAAATGTACGATAAATATTAATTAATCCAAAATTTGTTCTTGTTTTTGGATACATCAATAGACTATTTAAAACAAAACAAGTACCAAATAAGATCTGACTTTATTGCCTTCTTTAAAAAATAAAAATAAAAATTAATGTTTTCGAAAAAGAAATAATTGAGGGAAACATACAGCAAATAAATTGAAACAGTACTGTACGCCAGTGCTCCAACACAGCCTGTCTCACTGTTTTCTCAAATTCACGAGAAGAGGGGGTCATAAAACATCGACTTGAAAATTTATATATATGAAAATAAGAGAATCTTGTGTGATGTATGTATCTCTATACTACTGAGACTACGTAATTTAATGGACAAACAACTAATCTCCTTTTAATTACATAAACTTATTCCCATTATTTTTTCGACAAAAATTATCATACTTGTTTATGAAGTGTTTTCCGATTTATGACAGCAACACTGAAGAAAAAAATTTACTGAACTGAAACGTATCTTCAAGAAATCAAATGAAGAAAACATAAAATATGATCCAATTCGAACATTAGATTTACTATATATATTCTTTTAATTTGCTCTTAATAGGTCTCTTGTGAGACTGAAACGATGTGCTCCCTCCTTCAGGTTTCTGTCGCTCGTGCACATCCCTCGATTTACCCTTCGCATGAACCAATGGACATCTAACTCATGTGAAATGGGGTTTTCTGGGTCAATCTTTTTTTAAAAAAAAAAACGCAATTCCGATATCCTTAATTATATATTAGTATTATTATTATTGTCATTATACCATAATAAATGTGTGAAAGAAAAAGAAGCTAAAATTAGCAGCAGATGATAGCTGTAAGGATGTGCCAGGCAGGAAGTCCATCCAGCTTGCTCAAGCAAAGTCACGAGTATATTGTCGCTGCCTGTTTAATTATTCTTTATTATTTCTAAATCGGTCAACTATATCCACCAGCTACGCCCATAAAATCCATTTAATGCAAATCAATTAGCTCCAGGTCTCCAATTTAATATCCTATTTTGTAATTTTTTTTTTTTGGAAAGTGAAAAAAATTATTAGTATATATATATTACTCATTTGTTAAAACAAAATCTATAATCACTTATTATGAGATGTTGCAATCAATCCCTCATATATGTAACTTGCTTTGGATTCGGAATCAAATATGGTTTCAAGTTATTAAGCCAAAATTATATTCATTTCGTCACAAATACACAACAAGTGTGTTTGTTTTTCCACGTATATTAAAAAAATCAGTAGAAAAATAATTACAAGTTTCTCATTTTAACCCTGTTTAATTAATTTATTTAAAGAATGGTGGCACTTTTTCAACTCGTAGTTAAACAGGCAGCGACAATATACTCGTGAATTTGCTTGAGTAAAAATACTAAAAATAACTTACTTTCTAATTACAGATTTGAGTAAAAATCCAAATTTAAAGGATAAATATTGGATAATGATTTTTTTTGATCAAATATAATGATTTTTTAGAATCATTACAAAATTGAAAATTGAGTGGTGTCACACATCTCAAGTGCCAGCTGGAGCATATCCTCTTTCAATTTCCCGCTCCCCAATGATCACTTTATTTCCCCACACACCCAGCCTGTACCCAATACACCTCAACGTCTCTCTTTCCCATTCATTTCTTACCCACATTTCCCAAATTACCCCCCCAATCCATTCAAATCTCACGTCCCTAAAATTTCCTTTGTATAAATTTAAATAGTATGTAATGACAACCGCCGTTACATTTTATTAAGACACCATTCAACTCACCCGAGTGAAAAATGATATGTTATTTTAAGGATGTTATCTTAATAATACATCAAATTGTGAATATATGTGTGTGAGGTATACATTTGTTTTAGTATATGGACCTCATACATGAGAAAGAATATTTATATTTAGACACGCTATTAGCAAATTGATTTTAGGATAACATGGAATTTTCAACTAAATGAGATGATAACTATTTTAGAACTCGGATCAAGTAATAAATAAGACGGAAAACCGAAAGTGGGTTTCCGTCACAATTTAATCGCGCCAAACTGGGAAGTAAACATTCGATGCGATGGAAAATGAGCGCTGTAGGTAGCAAAAACAAATTAAAGTTTTAATTTGTAACATGAAGAAGTAATTGATCCAGAAATGAGAAGGGCAAATTGGGGAGGTACACATGAGCAAATCTTTGCTGTGGGTAAGCTGTCTGTAATGCTTTTTGTTCTGTTGTGCTTTTGGAGCATTCATTTCACATCGAATCCCATGTATATTATAAAAAGAATTTCATTCCTTTATTTAAATTTTGAAACCATTAATATATTTATTACTAATTAATGAGCTAATATTACACTAGAAGAAGCGAACCGCGTACCGTGTCTCTTTCCGCTCACTTTCCTTTCCTTTGCTGTGCTATGTTTATTAATTATTATTAGTATTACATATGAATATTATGATAGTATAAATATGACACTCTTCCCTTCCACAATTCATACCAATTCACTCGCAAGTTTTTCTTCAATCTACTCAGATTCTTGCTCTCTCTTTCATTAATTTCTTCTACATAAATACAATGGGTGGTAATTCTCACCATGTTCAATCTCGTCTTGTTTTGGTTCTGCTGTTTTCGGTGTTGAATATGTGCTTTGCTTCCAGAATTGTTGAGCAACAGCAGAATAATTACCAGCTTCTTCGTTACCACAATGGTGCTCTTTTGCAAGGCACCATCTCCGTCAATCTCATCTGGTACGGCTCTTTCAAGCCTTCCCAAAGGGCCATCGTCTCAGATTTCATCGCCTCCTTGTCGGATTCCTCCGCCGCCACCCCAAACAACCCATCGGTGGCCACTTGGTGGAAGTCCGTCGAGAAATACTACCACCTCGCCAATTCCAAGAACAAACCATCTCTCCGTTTGGGCAAACAGATCCTCGACGACAAATACTCTCTCGGCAAATCTCTCTCCGACAAACAGATCGTCCAGCTGGCATCCAAGGGCGACCAGAAGAACGCCATCAACGTCGTGTTGACGGCTTCCGACGTCGCCGTCGCCGGATTCTGCGTGAACAGATGCGGAACCCATGGATCCAAAAGCAGCTCCATCTTGAAGGGGAAGAATCAGAAATTCGCCTACATCTGGGTGGGGAATTCGGAGACACAGTGCCCGGGCTACTGTGCCTGGCCCTTCCACCAGCCCATTTACGGCCCGCAGAACCCCCCTTTGCGTTCCCCCAACAATGATGTGGGAATTGACGGGCTGGTTACTGTTCTATCCGGGCTTTTGGCCGGAACTGCCACGAATCCCTTCGGAAACGGCTTCTACCAAGGCCCGGCTACTGCTCCATTGGAAGCTGCTTCGGCTTGCCCCGGAGTCTACGGCAAAGGGGCCTACCCAGGCTACGCCGGAGACTTGCTGTTGGATCCGACCACCGGCTGTAGCTACAATGCGCATGGTGCCGGTGGCCGGAAATACCTTGTTTCGGCCATATTTGATCCTTCCACCTCCAAATGTTCCACTTTAGTTTGACTCCCATCCTTATATTCATTCATATTTACAAGATCATGTAATTGGTAGAACATTATTATATCATTCAATTCATTTATTTGTTCCATTTTTTCTGAGTTCATATATTAATTCATTCAATCAATATTCGTTATACATTTTTCGAAGTTATATTCCTTGTATTCTTGAGCAAGCAATTTTGCTTCCTGGTCTTGTCCTATAAGTTTTTTTTTTTGTTTTGAGAAAAGTCCTATAAGTTGTAGAATATGGTACAACAATATGTATATTTATACCTATTTATTATGTAAGAGGATCATAGTATGATCACAAAAAAATTACAAAAAATAAAAACTAAACTTAACCGCGTCCTTCAATTAGGTTCAATTAAAGATAAAAAAGATGAGAAAAATATTATATAGTTAATAGTTATCCTCATCTTCCTAAAAACATGAGAAAAAGATTATACAAATATCACCACCTTTTTTCTATCACAATATTCATCTTTACACTCCAAATCAAACACTAATATAATTAAATTTAGCAAATGTATAATATATAAAAATATAATATTTTTTTTGGTTACGTTACACACGCAGTACGCTAGTATATAATATTTTACAATAATAATCATAATAATGAATGACATTTTTACACGTATATTATCTTTGAAATTACAAGGTTATTCAAATGAAAAAAATCGTATAATGAATGTTAGATAATTTTGTAATTTAAGAATCGATATCCTTATTTAAAGACAACTAACATAAATCATACATACATATATATTCATATATTTTTGGGGTTTTCTCTATGATACAAGTAAATATAGTGTTTTTGCTCATTAAGATTTCCAATATGAATTTAATTTTTTTATTAAAATGCAAGGGCAGCCAAAATATTGTGAATTTGTGATATGTGGCGAACATTTCTTTATAATTTAATTTTAATACTTAAAAACCAGAAGCGTAACCAGGAAAATGCAGTCTGCAGAGCAATTAATCCTCGCCCACAGGGGTATATGCGAGTTGGTAAGACCTGAAGTAACGTGGGAAGAAATTCTCCAGCGTTGCGAGTTCGATCCTCGTGTGGAGCATATTCCCTGCTAAAATATTGTGGGGGATATGCTCTGGGGATTGGGCCATGTGCTCCCTCCTTCAGGTTCCTGCCGCTTGTGCACATCCCTCGATTTACCCTCCGCATGAGCCAATGGGCCTCTGACTCATGTGGAATGGGGTTTCCTTCGGGGTCAATTCTGTTAAAAGCAATTAATCCTCTTATCAAATGGTAAATTTAAATTTAAAACAAATAAAAAATCCAGACCCATTTTTCTTTTTTATTCATTTTTTAATGACGTGAAAACTTGCCCCCATCATAAAAATTTATACAATAAGCTCATTCGACTCATTTATTTCACCAACTCAGATATCCTAGTTGAGTATATTAAATAGAGATAAAATTGATATTTTTTGTAAATTTTTTCCCAAATATATTTCTAACTATGGAAAAAAAACAAACAACTTTCTGCTTTGAGACGAATAAAATATTTAATTATTTTGTAGATCTTAAAAATTTATAACATATAGTTTGTTATTTACACTAAAAAGGGGGAAAATTGTCCCAAAAAACTCACACTTGATTAATTAATAACATAAACCTTAGGATAAGCATCCCATGATCGATCAACTCATTTAAAGAAGCTGGCATGCTTCTTTTAATGTATTAATAATAATTGACTTTAAGTATTATTACCATAATAATCATTATTATAATTATTAATTTATTAATAATATAAAATAATTGCAAATAAAAATCGATGTTTAATCGATCGGGACTCGGGCGTGATTTATTTATTCCATTGTCTCCCGAGTCCCAACATTACTTACTTGAATCAAACTCTTCACCACCACAGCAACACTACAATAGTCTATAATTACTATTATAATCTTTATATAATCATATTACATAAATTTTTTATAAAGTTTGATCATTAAATTTAAATTTTTTTAAAAAAACGAAAGTTCCGGTCTATATTAATAATTTATTTAATTTCAATAGTAACTATACTAGATTTCAAATATATGCCTATTTCATACGTCATATGAAATCGATGCTTAAAATATTTTCTAAATCAAATACATCCATTCACATACATTCTCGAATCTTTTGAATCATATATATTATTGTGTTAAATTTAGTCAAAACGGTTTACAAATTCATCACTTTTCAATTTAAATAATAACTATAAACTATTTCAAATACACTCGATATTGATATCATTTGAAATTTATTTTTCAAATCATATTTGACATAAAATCCCGTTTTTCAGATCAAATCTTTTCGTCCAAATCAAACGAATGAACATGTCATGTAAAGTATAATCGTGTCCATGAGATGAACCCCCGAATCAAATCCATTTATTCCAAGATATGTAAGGTAAATTATTTGTTGGACATGTTTTAAGTTTGAATGGGCCGGGTACGTTGGTTTTGGACCTAATACATACTCTATGGGCATCATACAACCCTGGCCCAATAGCATCGTTAACCACACTCCTCAAAAAGCAGAAATAATTGGGATTTTGTGTATAATGATTAAGACCAAGCTTATGATAAGATTTATTCCATTTAAATATTGAAAACTAAAGTTATTTATGTTTTTCCTAATATTTGCGCCACAAATATGCATGAAAGCAGTATAATTAATTTGATTTATGAAGAAAATCTCATAATAATGTTTTTTAAGTATTTGTAAACACTATCTTAAAATATCGTTCTACCAGTTTATCTTTTGTTTTTTAATGACGTAAGAACCTGCAATCACTATCTTTTGATGCGAATTAGATAAACCTCCGAACTAACGCAATAGCCGCAAACTACGCTAGCAGTTTTATCTTTTGTGTTGTGTTGTGTTGGGAGTGTCACTCAATAACTCAACTTTTACCTTATATAATGCTTGGCATTGACTAAATATTTTGATTTTTAAAAATGCAAATTTCTCTCTTTTGGCATTTCCATTCATCTCTATAGACATAATCATCCGCCAGCAATGGGATAACCAGGATTTCGAAATCGAGAACTTATATAATATATATCTATAAGAGATTACACACATAATATTCGAATTTCGCATCGTTTCGTTTATTTTCATTACTGACTGCTCTACTTTACCACATTCATTCATTGCATTTTTAATTTTTTTTTGTCAATTCCATTTGAACACACTCTTGGTTAGAGAAATTTCACACGGTTCGATTTCAATATTGTTTCAAAAAACATAAAAAACCCAATAGTTGAATTTTTTTTTTTAAAAAAAAAGAAAGATTTTTTAGAACAAATAGATTAAATCCAGCTCATGAATTACTACGGTGACACGACCCCACGTGGGAGAGGACACCCACTATAGCATAACAGACTCGTACATTCTAAAAAACACTAATTATTTTTTGTATTAAATATATATATATATATATATATATATATATAAAGTAGAATATGAATTTATGTTAATTTCTTTTATTTAACTACGATCAAAATAAATTCGAAATCGTGAATTTCAAATGATTGAATCTCAACGTAACGTAACGTTAGAGATTGATGGATGCTAATGAGTAATGAAGCCTTCAATTTGGATGTCAATTCAATTTGAGTTATTTTTACAATTCAAATGAAATTAAAACCCCAATTCGTGTCCAATAGTTTGATATGTAAAATATCTCTTGAAATTAATTTAAATTTAAAGAAAAATGTAATTCCTGTGACAAAAGTGCGCAGCTCGTCCAGATTGTGGGAGAATTCTTGGAGGTCAGCTGCTGGTTCGATTGGTCAAACTTATAGGAATCTTAGAATGTGGCCACCACAAACATATATTATATAAATTAAATTAAACGAATATAATATAATATCATTTATATTATGTGATGTTTCAAAAAAAATCATATATATTATGTTACACCTGGGCACATCGAAAATCTTTATTTGCAACGTTGCTCAACATTTGTGTTCGACTGCAATATTAATTCAGCTTTTACGAAGTAGTAATTTTCTTTTTGAGTGCAAAATTTTTCTCAAAATAAATCAGGATTTCAAACTCACAGTCGTTATTTTTGGTGTATGCTTAATAAACTATCGCATAAAATAGTAGCTTATAAATCATGTTAGCGAGGTAAAATTCATTAGACAAACCAGTGTGAGAGGTTCATCCGACAAAATATTGATAGAATAATTGAACTCATTATTATTAACGAAGCATGAGCGATTGATGTTATTGATTTTTTTTTTCGACTCGCTCTTTTTTTTCCAAGATGTTTATTATCTAAAATAATAAAGAACTTTAAGTGGGAAGAAATATAAGACGACTAACAAAAGTTTTTAAAACAAATGATTTAATAATTATTTTAAATTAGTCCCACATATGTAGATATAGGTAATTTGTCAGCGGTCACGTCGTGGTTGGTTTTAATTTGCTGAATTATGCGTTCACAAATGAAATGATGGAGTTATACGATTATCTATCTGTAAGGCAAGTGGGATTCTATATTTAGTACTTTATAATAATATTAAATTAAATTTAATGGAATGGTCGTTTTTTATGTTGATTATTATCATTTGTTTGAAGAACCAGTTTATACAAACGCATGTAACAGATCGAATTGATTCGTTTTGCAATCAAAAAGGGAATTTGACCAACGGACGTGCTAAAAAGGCAAGAATCTGAGGCAAAAGAGCAATCATAAATTACATAGGGTACTTTGATTTTACCAATAACAATTCATGAAATTATGAAAACATGGTTGTTAATTTTTCTTGATGATGGAATCTGTGACCACTACTTTTCATTATAAACTGGGTAAATATCCGGTTTAACGCAATAATATGTTATAATACTAGTTTGGTGACAGATAAATAGCAAGGGCAAAATTTGTGCAACATGCTGTCCCAAAAAATGTTGATAGGCTAATCAAATTTTTGATATATCGTTGGTCAAACATACATCACCAACTCAAACACCCATAACACTCTGTTTGGGGTCCAAGATTTACATGAGATTTGGTTGGATTTGGAATTATAAATACTTTTTTTATGTTTGGTTAAATGAGATTTCGAAACGGGATTGGTATTTGATGAGATTTCATTTAACTAAATGAAATTCTTATGAAATTGGTCGGATTTCGTTGGATTTCATAGGATTTGGGTTTTAAAAATAATTTTTTTTTAAAAAATTATATTATATTACTTACTTGTAGATTTCAAGTTTTCTTTACGAATTTTACAAAGTATCATTTATTAAACAATTAATATTATCAATTCAGGTTATTATTTCATATATTTAGAATATATGTTTAAACTTATACCTATTTATAAAATATATACCAAGTTAATTAATAATTAGTTACTTTAGGACTCTCTACTTTAATTATATAGTATATATTTTATAAATAGGTATAAGTTTAAACATATATTCTAAATATATGGAATAATAATAAGTAATAATAAAAGGAAAAATAAGTTTTTTGGTCCAGTAACTTTATCTCATTTGGATTTTGGTCCATTAACTTTTTCGATGTGAGTTTTTGTACATTAACTTTGCATTTTCAGTGTTTTTTTGTCCAACTGTATGTGTGTCAGCTTTTAATTGGTTCATGTCATCATTTTAGACCAATCAGAAATTGACATGTATACAGTTGGACCAAAAAACACTGAAAATATAAAGTTAGTGTACCAAAACGCACATCGGAAAAGTTAATGGACCAAAATCAAAACATGCACAAGTTAATGGACCAAAAAACTTATTTTCTCATAATAAAATTTACTTTTTTAAAACTTGATATAGAGATTTTAATTGGAAATTTTTTTTAAGGTTGCTGTTTTAAGTTAGTGAACTGATAAATAATCTCATCATATAATCGTCTGGTATTCCTACATCAGTACTTCAAAAAAATACATAATAACATAACATGAATAATATTGATATTAGACATGTAATTTAAAATATCCATGCTCGTGAAAAATCAGGGCATACACAACAACATTAGACACGCAAAGTTATCCATGCATGCCATTGTTTCAATTTTATCATGTGCATCTTTGGCACATGACACAATGAGCAATGACGTCAAATTTCATGTCCTCGAATTTAAATAGCATGTAACATGTTTAATTGTGTTAATTCATATCTAGAAAATCGTTGGGAATATTTTTTTTAGTAGGGCAAAATTAATTTCGGAATAAAAGGGGTGTGTTTAAAATATGGATGATTAGTCATTGTGATGCAGTTTGAATTAAGTTAATCAGATTTTAACGCAACTTTATCTTTTCTAGACTTGATAAAGTAGATTCGGTAAAAAAAAACGAACCAAACATGGTTTAAGCTCAAAATCAACTCTTTATCTTACATATGTAGTGTTTGTGAGAGTTTTTGGAAAACACTGAACTTTTATTTTACAAAATCATCCATATACAATCCTTCAACTGGAACTAGTCACTGTGCACAGTGTATCGTAATATTTGAATTTTATGATGTGTTAGATATAACATAAATGGTCTTCATATATAAGTTTCTGAAAAATAATAAAAAAGGAAGAAAAATGTTGGAGTCGCATAAGTTCATGAGAAATAAGAAAAAGGAAGATAAATGTTGGAGTCGTGGGGGAAGCCGGAAGACGTGGGATGAAGGAAATGAGTTGTGATCTTTCAGAATTAGTTTTTTTTTAATGTTAAATTTTTATTCTGCCCTTTATTTTCGAGAATATGAAAAAATAATAATGGCGTTTTTGTCCACCCACATTTTAGATCAAATTCAGTTAGTCTAATGGGTTCGTATATTATAAAATAGTAAAGATAGTACGATCCTATAAACTCATATATCTCTACTAGACCTTTGGGTAGTCGAGACTCCAATAAAATTGAGTAACTAGCTATTTGAATATTTAGAAGTTCCACGATTCATTTCTATGCAACCAACTAATCTTGTCGTCACGAAATCACGTCTTACTCTAATAGAGAATTTTAATTCCTATGGTTATTTACTTACTAGAACATATATATAAACCATTGGTCGCATACATGTATGCGAGCGGTGAACCTCTGACCACAATGTACAAGATCTGATCCGAACTACGTTTGACAATGTTGAAATTGTCACATGTTCACTCTCATGGTATCTGAAAACTAGATTATACAACACAATGTTCGTCAAATAAAACTCCAGTCCTGTCTTGAGTCATAGTAATATCGGTGAATAACCATGGCATGCATGCAATAAAAATCTCTACTCGACTAGAGAAAGCCATTAATCAATAAAAAAAATTCAACTTAAGAGGTTCGTTGAAATAGTTCATGCATCATCTCATATGATGATCACCTATTTCACATATTCGTATATCTACCAATATCAATATTAATGCTCGCACGTACACAACGCAACTACATAACATGAATAGTGTTGTTCAAAGAGTACTTAAACCCATATCTCATGATCGACATGGACTCGAGCGATTTTAAACCTTTTTATCCTAGTTTGGACATAGGTATACATGTATAAAATTTAGCAATTAAAATAAAATTGTCATCAAAATATATATTTGTAGAAACAATGTAATTGTTTCATGAAATCCTACAACCATTATTATAACTAGCTAATTGGTCAATTTATTGAGCTAGCTAGCTAGCTATCTAGCACATATTCTAACAAAGAGGGAGCATATAATATATATATATATTAATGCAGAAAGAAGAGACGACAGGGAGGACATAGTCAAGTGCCTTTTAGTGACGCAGCTGTCATTGAAGCACACAAAGCCACAAATCCCACACCACCCACCCAGCTAAATTAGCTGCAGCTTGGCCCAAACCCAAACAATTCTCTCATATACACCAAATTCGAGTTTGCAACTGTCGGATCGATCCCCCTCTTCTCTTCTCTCCTTTAGTACTCAACTTTCTATATCTCTTCCACCACCAGGCTGCCGTTGGATGGACGGAAGTAGAACACAAAATCATCATCCCCCCGCATTGGATTCTTGATGAAGATATGAGAAAGCAGGATTAATTAATTCATAGTTTTACAGTATATATGATGGCGACGTATCAGCATTATCGATCGCCGTTCGGGGACACGACGTTTACGAAGGTGTTCGTGGGAGGGCTGGCCTGGGAGACTCCCACGGACGTAATGCAGACTTATTTCGAGCAGTTTGGTCAGATTCTTGAGGCCGTCATCATCACCGATAAGCATACTGGCAAATCCAAAGGCTATGGATTCGTAAGCATATATGATCCATGTTTTTAATGTAAATTATAATTATAACCTATATATGTTATTTCATTTTTTTATTTTATTTTATTTTTGCGACAGGTTACATTTCAGGATCCGGAGTCAGCGAAAAGAGCTTGCGCTGATCCCAATCCTACCATCGATGGAAGAAGAGCTAACTGTAACATTGCTTCTTTGGGCCGACCCAGACCTTCTCCACCTAGAGGTTAATTGACCCCATGTTTTTAAATCATTTTTTGTGTCAGATTAGTTATAAGTCATCGAATGAAAGAGATCATAGATGGAAATTAAATCTTAGTATATACTAATTAGTACATGTCTCAAAATAATTTTTAGGAAAAGACATGGATATTTAAATACAAATTTCTTAGAGTTAATTATAACATAATTACTTGGTTGGGTTGAATAATTAATGTAGGCGCTAATCAAGGGGGGAATTTATATCAAAGAGTAGGTGGAATAGCACAAGGGGGGTCATCCGCCTATCCTCCGCTGCCCCCACCACCTCCTCCTCCGCCGCAGATGCCGTCGCCGGTGATGTATCCGCCGTACGGGTACGCTTTCTTCTTTTTTCAGTCATCTGTGTCGTAATATATATATATATATATGGTCCATGGAAGATTAATATGAAAAGCCATACATGGCAAACATGCGGTGGGGTAACAGTACTTGTGGATAAAATTATCGAGGGCCGAGCCCGCAATTAAAATAAATAATCACAAGTACAGTAGCATAGCCTATCCACGAATTTTTTTTTTTTTTAATTGTTTTTGTAGGAAAGGTAAAATTAAGAATTAAGAGGGATATATACCTCAAAAAAACAAAATTAGGAGTGATGAAAACCTTTTTTTACGTTTCCTTTTTCAAACAAAATATGTCAAACTATTTGACATATCAATTTTATAAAAAAATATTTTATTCGATCTGATCAATGAAAAAATAATACTTTTTGTGTAGATATAAAGTGAAATGATCTTTCTGACAAATATAAAATCGTGAGACGGTCTCATGGGAGGCCAATTGTTCATTTTTATAACATTAATAAAGTATGTAAGTTTTATGGTCCATGAAAATATTATAAATCGAGGAAAATGATTGTCCTTCTCCATGTGCATGTCTCTCTGGCTCTGTGAAAGATTTATTGAGAGATGATTTTTTTTTTTTTTTTAAAAAAGAGAGAGATAGAAGCCATATATTAAAATTACAATAGGTATAAATGTAGAGTATATTTGGTATCATAATATTTAAAATAAAAAAATATATAAAGAACCATATTTTTGGAGATTTTGAACTAATAATCTACTTAAATAATTATTTTTAGGGGAAAAAAATTAAAACTTATAATTCTTAATTAACTTTAACGAAATCTCTAATATATAATTGGTGAATTGAATTGAATGCAGTCGTTAGTGGCAGATGACCAATAAATAAGTTGATGACGTAACATAAATGAATAAACGTTGAATGCTTTGTTGACCCCTATATTAAATAGCAATAACAATTGTGAAAAAAAATACAAAAAAAATAAATACATATAAGGTTATTGTAATATTTTTAGGTAATTGTAAAAATAAAATATTTGGATTCCAAATACCAAAATAAGTATTTTTAAAATATTACAAATTATGATTTTATCGTATGATTCATGTAAATTTTGAATTGTCTTGATCAGGCCGCTATATCTGGCCATCCCACGCAGTAAGAACATGCCCATGTAAAAACAACATATATGACATACACATGCAACAACTTGTTCGAGTGTCATGTGACATTTAAGTATTTAATTGACTCGCATTTTTATAAAATTTTGAACAAGAAAATTAGTTTATTAAGTATTTATAAATTTTTCGTGTTTCAAACTAAGGGATTCATTCTTTTTTAACGTTGTCCCATCCCATGCATTAGGTACCATACCGTAGGTTTATAGTTTTTTTTTTCAGTTTGGTAACAATTTTTTTTAAAAAAAAATTTAAGATTGAAAATCAGGAAAAATTTTTTTGACTAATGTTATTTTATAAACCGTCTCAAAAATTGAAATAATAGCAAATTTTACCAATAGTTTTGTAAAAATTGAAAGGCATTATTTTTATTTTCATTACGCAAAACTTATACGATATTATTTCATGAGTCAAATTTGTGAGACGATGCTCCACTCTATTGAAAGTATTACTTTTTGTTAATTAATGTTATGAATAAATATAGTGTAATGTATGTTGAATTGAGTAAAAAAGAATTCTTTTTTACGTCAAAAGTATATTGTGTATTAATTAATGTATTCTGATTTGAGTAAAAAATATTATTGTTAATGTAAAAAAAACTCTCAGTGAGATCGTTGCATAGAAAACCTACTTTTTTTTTTATTATGTGACGTGAGGTTTTTCCGCTATCACATAAGATCGAACTCGAAACTCTTCCATACTGTAAAAAGTTTATATCTTTGCATCATAAGTAGTTGACAAGATTTTAAGTTTAAAAGTCTTATAATTGACTTTTTAATTTTTATTTTAAAAAAAATAGTAGTCCGTGAGTGAAGTGGGTCGTTTAGAAAACAGTTGTAATCCGTACTTGGAAACTCAATGCTCTTTTATTTTGCCACAAAAGTTAGTGCTCTCTTTATATTACAACCAACGCCCCCACTATACAATATTAATCCTCATCATGGCAATCATTGGTACTGGTAGATTTTGAATTTAATTGATTAAATACATATTATACCATATTTTTCATAAAGCTAGAAAAAAAATTTAAGACAACAACGCAACGTTTGAATCGATGGATTTGATTTAAGTAAACATGTCTTCTCTATCTTTTTTTTTTTATATGCGAAAGATCGATAGCTAATTTTTCTTTTAATCCATGTATGCAAATACATCTCCAACGAGTAATAATTTAACTAATGCGCCTTTATATATATTTCAGGTATGCAACATATCCACCTGATTATGGTTTCAACCAGGTTAATATTCTTGCCCCTTGTACCTCTATTTTTTCGGTTTAGTCTATGCTATTCGAATGGGGATTCAACGACCCACGTTTTTTGCATTTGACATGTTCAGGTGAACATCTTAAATGCAAAATTCCACTCATTCCCATTTAAATTCTTCAAAATTTCATATAGTGTGTTGAAAATGTTGACCTTTTTGCCCCCAAATTTAAAAATATAGAATGATTTCTTATTTATTTATAATTTGAGATGCAGACAGTGTATAACCCACCACGTATCCCGCAAACGCATTATTACAATCAATTATATGGGGCTTCTTCATCAGCCATAGGCAATCCATATTACTACGGGTATTCTGTACAAGCACCAAGGGGGTCATATCCTGTCCCCCCGGCGCAACGTTTCCAAGGACCTTCTTATGTATACTATCCTACGCTGGAAGCAGCAGGCCCTTCTTCGCCTTATTCTGCGCCCACTCCACTCCCTTTACTGCAACCCCCTAGGCTTTCATTTTCATCCACCGCCGGTAAACATTCTCACCTCATTAATTATATATATTCTTTATACATTTTGATGCATCAAATGTTACATCGATAAATATAGAATCAACTAGCAAGTATGTCGTTCCGAATTCACGTGATAAGTTGGGTCTTACATCTCAAAATGTTGATATGATGTCGAAAATGTCACGACTTAGCTAGCATGTGATATTTGGGGTCGAGTAGAACAATTAATTAGTAGGGCGATTTTGATCGATTTTTCTAACTATTTATCATGACCATATATGAAAGTTTAACATATATGAATGTACGTATATATTAGCTTTGCTCCTTTCATGTAACATATTTGAGGATCCTGGAGCTAAGATTTGTGTTAGGTGAACCTTGTATTTATGTCTCCCACATGCCCATCTAGCTAGTGTGGTGGATAGGCTATAAAATTATAGGAGCAAAGCTAATGTTTTCTTTTTTAGGTCGATACCCCAAATTTAGAGCTATATTCACAAAAATGTTAGCTTCGTTTGGTTTATGTTTTGGAGTTTTCCAAAAAAAAATTTATAAATATAAGAAGTTAATAAATGATGATAGCGGCCAAATT